>NC_039366.1:52879352-52909708 GCF_003573695.1 Papaver somniferum
CCCCCCCCCCCCCCCATAAAATGTCATTCCTGAAAGAACAACAAGAGCGACCTTACTTTCACAAGAAAAGAAGGATTTCTTTGGACATTACACTAAGAAACCTGACAGAAATTCAACTACTGAAACAAATGTACAATTGAAGCAACACTTACTGGAATTCCAAACTCAATTGCCCAACGGATCGAGATAAGCACAGGGGCAAGAGTTCTAGAATGACTAATGAACCAAAACAACACCAATAGACTGTCGTAAGTGTTGAAATGTAGCAGTATCTAATGGTTTGGTAAGAATGTCAGCCAATTGTTGTTCGGAAGGCACAAATTCCATATTTATGATATCATTTTCATATAGATATCGAATAAAATGGTACCTTATATCAATGTGCTTAGTTCTTGAGTGCTCAACGGGATTCTCTGTGATTCAAATCGCGCTAGAGTTATCACAAAATATCTTCATTATTCCAGTATCAATTCCATAATCAACAAGCATTTGTTTCATCCATAGAAGTTGAGTACAACATGAGACGGCAGCAATATATTCTGCCTCACATGTGGACAGGGATTGTGAATTTTGTTTCTTGCTATGCTAGGCCACAAGATTTAGTCCTACATAGTAGAAACCCCCTGATGTACTTTTTCTGTCTTCCACACATCCTTCCCAATCAGCATCTCAATAAGCATAAAGATCAGTGTTAGTATCAAAAGTGTAAGATAGACCATACCCGACCGTGTGATTGACATATCATATGATATTTTTGCAGTTGTAAGATGAGATTCCTTTGGATTAGCTTGAAATCTAGCACAACACCCCACACTAAACGCAATATAAGGTCTAGTTGTTGTAAGATATAAAGGGATACCAATAATAGATAGATACAATTTTTGATCCACATTTGTTCTTTTCTCATCTCTATGTAGTTTACCAGTGGTCATAGGTGTCAGTTTTGGAGTTGACTTATCCAGACCGAACCTTGAGACAAGATCCTTAGCATATTTTTCTTGAGATAAGTAAATTCCATCCTTATGTTGCTGAATTTGTAATCCTAAAAAAAACTTTAACTCACCAGCATTGCTCATTTCAAATTCTTTGCCAAGAGAGACTTGAAAAATATTTTGCAAGTTTTTCAGAAGTTGAACCATAGATGATATCATCTACATAAACTTGAGTAATGACAACTTCTTTCCCACTTCATTTGGAAAACAAGGTTTTATCAGCTCCACCTCTCGAAAAACCTTTCCTAAGAAGAGAAGCAGTTAGTTTTTCGAACCAGGCACGAGGTGCTTGTTTTAACCCATATAATGCCTTTTGAAGCTTAAGAACATGATCTGGGAAATCAGGATTTTCAAAACCCTTAGGTTGAGCAACATAGACTTCTTCCTTTAAATTTCCGTTTAGGAACGCGGATTTTATGTCCATTTGAAACAGTTTAACCTTAAGAAAACAAGCATGAGCTAATAACAACCGAATGGACTCAAGGCGTGCCACAGGAGCAAAGGTTTCGTCAAAGTCGATACCCTCAATCTGTGAATATCCTTGAGCGACAAGTCTGGCTTTATTTATGACAATTGTGCCAAATTCATCAGACTTATTCTTGAATATCCATTTGGTACTAACAATATTGATATTGGAGGGACAAGGTACTAGTTCCCATACGTCTTGTCTTTGAAATAGATTTAACTCTTCATGCATTGCATTCACCCAAAAGGGATCGCTAAGAGCTTCATCAATATTTCTCGGTTCTACTTGTGAAAGATAAGAACCAAAATTGCAAATATTTTGAAGTTGTCCTCTTGTCTTGGCAGTAGAATATCTACCTCCAATAATACTATTGGGATCATGATTCCTTTGAACCCAGAGGTGTCGAGGAGGGACACGTTCTTGTTCAACGGAGCAGCCTGATCAGTGCTCTTCTCCTCGTCACTAGAAATATCAGGATAAGTAACAGTTGGGATGACTTCAACTGATTCTGGGATTTCTTTGACTTTCTTAATTGTCTCAGTTGGAGGCAATTCAGCAGGAGGATTATCATGATGAAAATTACTAATATCATCAATGATAACATTAGCAGATTCCATCATAACTTGGGTTCTGAGATTAAACACTCGAAAACCACGACTATCAGAGGCATAGCCAAGAAAGATACCTTAATCATTTTTAGTATCAAATTTACCTTCATGTTCTCGATCTTTTAGAATGTAGCACTTACTTCCGAACACTCTGAGATAGTGTAGGTTGGGCTTTCTACCGTACCACAACTCATAGGGAGTGTTTAGGGTTTTAGACCGTAGGTAGACACGGTTGATCAAATAACATGTTGTGAGAACAGCTTCTCCCCAAAACCTTAAAGGTAAGTTTTTGTTTGGAGCATTACCTTGGACATTTATTGAATGTTCTTATTCTTTATTTCTGCAACTCCATTAGATTGAGGAGTAATGGGTGGTGAGTATTGTTGAATAATCCCCATTTCGTCACAAAATTAAACACCTTAGTGTCCTTGAATTCAGTTCCACGGTCGCTTCTAATTTTCTTTACTTTGCGACCTTGTTCGTTCTGGATTCTATTAACAATAATCTTGAATTCATCAAGGGTTTCTTTCTTATGAGATAGAAATGCTACCCAAGTGAATCTGGTGTAATCATCTACCATAACTAAAGCGTACTTCTTACCCGCAACCGTGGGTTGTTGAATAGGTCCGAAGAGGTCCATATGAATTAAATCAAGTGGAGCTTTAGTGAGAATATCTCGAGATGATTTATGGTGAACTTTCGTTTGTTTACCCTTTTGACATGCACCACATACACCATCAATCTTTGCATTGAATTTGGGAACGTCCTTAACAAGTTCTTTATTAATGATCTTAGTTAGAAGACGATAATTGATGTGACCAAAACGCTCATGCCAAAGATGTATAGATTCCACCTTAGTCAAATTGCAACAGTTACTGAACTGAGTATCCAGAAGATAACAATTGTTTTTACCACGAGTACCCTGAAAGATTACTTTCCCAGCTTTGTCTACAATGTCACATCCATTCGCATTGAAGATAACTCTATGGCCTTTATCACAAATTTTACTAATAGAAAGAAGGTTTGAAGTCATACCTTTAGCGTATACTACATCATGGATTTCAGGAACGCTGAGAAGTTTGATCGTCCCCTTCTTGCTTATGTAACATCAACTCCCATCTCCAAATGTTACCGGACCTTCTTCATAGTCGGTTGAAGTTATAAACCACGACAGATCATCAGTCATCTGTCGGCTACATCCACTGTCAAGAAACCATTGAAAGAGCGATGTTGATTTTAAAGCAAAAGCTCCCATACTAACACTACTATCATGTTTACGATTTCTTGTTAGTTTTGTATATCCTTTCAGAGAAGTAAACAGTTGATCAGATTTCTTATGAAGATTACTTGCAACTTTTAAACTTTTTCTGAACATACATGTATGTTCAAAGTGATTGTAAGAGTCACAAGACATACATGGACCAACATCTTTAATCTTGTTTGAGTATTTCTGAGTCCTATCAGGTTTCACAAATCCTAAACCTCGTTTATCATCCGACTTACGACCATTCTTCAGAGAAGAATAAACTGAGTTATTCAGATCCATTGAAGGAATTTTGACAGATTTCAAATCCTTATACATTGCAATTTCTGCAACAAGATCAGAGTTGATCTGGATTTGTTTATCCAACTTTTTCTGGAGAATAATAAATTTTTCAGAACTTTCTCTACGATCAGAATTTAATCCTGGTGAAGCATTTATAGAGACTTTACTGTCCAAATAGTCAGATCGCTACAAACACAGACTTATGAGGTCTTAAACGTGTTTGCCTGCTCTGATACCAATTGAAAAGTGGGGGTCTAACAACCTCACCCAATATTTCGCTCAACAATATGTATGGACTAACTCCAATATACTTTTAAGAGGATCAACTAGACAGTCAGACTCAATCTTAATAAAAAGTATATCAAAGAGTTATATCTCAATTTCTCGATTCAATCCCAACTCAAACAAATAGAAATCTGCGAGTCTGATTGAATACAAGAGAAATAACTTGAACGGTACCAAAGACCAATGTTCAAGGATCAATCAATTTCAATCAACAACCACGGGTTGGATTTACCAATTGATCGATAGAATGCACATCCTGTGATATTTCAATTATATAAGAAAATATAATGCGGAAAAGAAATAACAAAGACACCAGAAGTTTTGTTAACGAGGAAACTGCAAGTGCAGAAAAACCCCGGGACCTAGTCCATATTGAACACACACTGTATTAAGCCTCTACACACACTAGCCTACTACAAACTAACTTCGGTTTGGACTGTAGGTGAACCCCAATCAATCTCACACTGATCCAAGGTACAGTTGCGATCCTTACGTATATGATCCCAGCAGGATACTACGCACTTGATTCCCTTAGTTGGTCTCACCCACAACTAAGAGTTGCTACGACCCAAAGTCGAAGACTTTAATAAACAAATCTATATCACACAGAAAAGTTTATAAGAATAGATAAATCTGTCTCCCACAGAAATAGCTACGAGTTTTGTTCCGTCTTTTGATAAATCAAGGTGAACATGAACCAATTGATATGCCGGATTTATATTCTCGAAGAAAAAACTATAAATATCAATCACCTCACAATAATCTTAATCGACTAGCGAAAAAAGATATTGTGAAATCACAAACAATAAGACGATGGTGTTTGTGACTACTTTTCTATCTTCCCTATCGGAAAAATTAATCTCAAGCCAATCTTACGATTGTACTCAAATACGATAGAAACAACAAGATCAGATCACGCAACTATAGAGAAAATAGTTGGGTCTGGCTTCACAATCCCAATGAATTCTTCAAGTCGTTAACCTACAGGGTCTCGATAGAAACCTAAGGTTAAAGGAGAATCGACTCTAGCTTATACAACTAGTATCACACATGAGGTGTGGGGATTAGGTTTCCCAGTTGCTAGAGTTCTCCTTTATATAGTCTCCAAATCAGGGTTTGCAATCTAAGTTACCTTGGTAACAAAGTATTTAATATTCACCGTTAGATGAAAACCTGATAAGATTCAAGCTAATATCTTTCAACCATTAGATCGAACTTAGATTGTTATACACAAATAAAATGTAACTTCATTTAGGTTTGAGAAACCCGTACCTAAACGTATACACCTAGTTGGTTCAACAATAGTTAGCCAATGGTTAGCCATATGAGTACTTTCATATCAACCTTATTCATCTTCACCATAACAAGTTCAAATGACTCAAAAGAACTAGTTACAGAGTTGTTCAATTGCTTATATCTCATAGAATTATATAAGACACAATCGAAGCTAAAACGATTTTGATTCACTCGAATCGATTCATGAACATTATAGCCACGGTTTTCAAAGATTGCATTCCTTAATTTGTATATGTCTTAGTTCACGAATAAACTGTTTTTAGAAAATTACCCACTTAAGTACGCAAACCGGTACGCATACTTAAGTACCCGGATTGAGCTTGTTTTTAGTTCACAAACTCCAGCAGAAATTCACGAGATGTGAACTTCCGGCAGTACGTCTACGAGTACGCGGACTTAGCTCTGGACATCCTAAACCAGTAAAGTACGCATACTTTGGTTCAAGGATTTTGGACTTACACAAGTATGAGTTCACATACAATTTTTATATCCATTCAAGGTTATATATTCTAAACTCTCATTTCAATCATTAAAACATTCTTATAGGATGTTATATAGTGGTTATTCACACACTATTTTTCATCAAAGCGATTTTCAAGAGATTGGAACAATCAACATGACTTTCGTCACGAGTAAAGACGAACTTGGCCAAAGTGAAAGCTTACCAACACATATTTAGAGAATTAGATAAGCGAGATAAACTCGGCTCGAAATAGAAAATGTGTATAATCGAAGTTTATATATCAATATGACATTTGTCTCAAGATAAGAGATAGTATAGATAGACTTTCGAGTGATAGATAAGTTCAAGTCTCCACATACCTTTTAGTCGATGAAGATCCACCAGTTCCTTGAGTAGTTCTTCGTCTTTGCATGATGAACGTCGTGGAGTCTAGAGCTCAACTACACTTACTATCCTAGTCCGAGACTTAGATATGAGTAGACTAGAAATTAAGACTTATAGTTTTGGCAGCTAAACTTGGAAAACAAGCTTGAGATAGCAACACTTGCGAGTTCGACCGAGCAGTGATCTAACAAAAACAAATTACTTAGGTAATTTCGGTTTTAGTATTTCTTATCTAAAATGGTATGTTGGACCTTCGTGCTTAGCTCTAACATGTTCTTATGAGCTTCTAAGATCCTTTCGTTTTGCTCTAGTATTTTTTCAAGTCTTTGTCATTTTTGTGACAAAAAGGGGGAGAAATATATGGGGTATGAAAATGCGGGGGGTACAACAACCACACCCAACAATTCGTTTGGAAATCTGAGAGGACTTACTTCAATATACTTTCAAGAGAATCAACTAGAAAGTCATACTCGATCTTTAGGAAAGTATATCACATAGATATATTTCTATTTCAACACAATCAGAGTTAAATAGAAACAAGTCCGTAAACCTGATTTTAGTGTGAAGCTCTTGAACCAAAATCTTTTGTGTTAATCACAACCTATTCAATATCCACCGTCTATAAACCTGTTTAAGATACAATCACTAAAGGAATATTTTAACACAGTGTCCACTTGAAACAAGGTTATTCCACACTGGTCTAACAATGTGAAAATAACAAAATCAATTGTTCAAGATCAATCAAGTCTTATCCAACAAACAAGGTCGGATTTAACAACTATGATTGATTAACGTACAACCTGTATTATTTCAATTATATAAATAAAATATAATACGGAAAAGAAATAACACAGACACCATAATTTTGTTAACGAGGAAACCGCAAATGTAGAAAAACCACGGGACCTAGTCCAGAATAAACACACGCTGATTATACGTTGTTACACTAATTTCCTACTACCTATTCAGACTAGATGTAATACCTACTTCAGCACTTATAGAACTCGTAGCACAACGCCGACTGTCTTTAGGAATTCTTCTCGAAAATCTTCTAGCAGAACCCAAGGCTCTCTTTATAGGATACAACAACACGATTTATATTTTTCGATCTTTTGTTTTCACAAAACACCGAAACGATTTTCCTCTAGATGTAAATTAAGGTTTTGGAAATCTTGTGTTTGTTTTGATATTACTTTTACTTAGTAATTGTTTCTCAAAACAAACTTGTTGATTAGGGATTATTATACTCTTCAAAAATAGGAAGAGAAACCTAATGATTCTACAACAAGAAGAACTAGAATAAATCTAGAGATATCTTGTTTAAAACTTTTTAAGGATTTTTACGAGATGCCTTAATCGAAGTTTTTCTTTCTAGCTTCCGATTTCGACTAACAAGTGTTGGTATATGATCGGAAACTGAAATCTATCAAAACCTAGGTTTTATGATCAACAACTCTTGAATGGTCTTAAATTAGAAGAGAAGACCTTAGAATAGACAAGAGGTGAAAAAACTAGATTGCAAGTTGTATGATCAATCACGAAGATTAAATCCAACTCGGCTTTGTGATCCCCAATACAAAGACTTTTATCTAAATCTTGTTCACGAAGAACATAAGACATGGAAAACAACCTTATGAGCTTACACCAATTTTCCAAAGGGGATCAAAAACGTGTAGCACTCACGAACCCTTTATTTATAGTGAAAGATAGCTTGAAAGCTAAGCAAAGTTATTTTCCCTTTTCAAGACTCTCCTAATTTTGGGAGTCTTTCCTAAGTTACAACCTTGCCAAAATAATTAAATAAATAATTAATTAGCAAATATTGTATTTATGTGAATAATCACATTCTAACTTAGGAAGGAATCACAAACACTTTAATATGGTAATCAAATATGTTTGGAGTAATAGCTATCTTGCCTAGATAAGGAAACATCACAAACATGACCAAAAATGGCTTCTAGTCACGTAATTGGGCTCAAGTCCATGAACCGTTACAAACAGTTCGTGGATTGTTTCCTACTAACGAACTGTAACAATTACAGCAACACTTATAATTGTTACTTTAATAAATCACTCATAACATCTTCGTTATAACTCGAAATTGAGTGATTCTTGACTCGTTGAATTCGTAAGCTCATTCACTATAAGATGAGAACCTATTCAGGGATAAAGGTTATTATCAAAAAAGTCGTGGCTCAAATAGCCTCGAGTATATATACATAAATGTACATTTACCGTCATAGGAATTGTTCCATAGAGTGAGCATTTGTTTGGATAGATTAGAAAGGTAGAATTGAACAAGAGTCCAAATGAAATCAATTAACTCATACCTTTGTTGATGAAGTCCTTGTCGATGTCTTCTTGTAGTCTTCAAACTTCATCCTTCATGGATAGCTTCGATTCTACTTCTTAGTCTTAATCTAGTCCGAAACTATCTTTAGTATACTAAATCAAGAATGCATTTTGGCAACTAAAATTGACAACTAACTTGACATACCAATGCTAGTGGTTTCAACCGAGCAATGCTCTAACAGGGTATACTGGTGATTTACAATCTCTGAGAAGGGATATATGTGTTGAAAAGTATATATCTGACCAAAGAGTAAAGCATAGACTAAGGGGAGAAAAATATCATCATGTTGTGGAGTATTTCATACTATAAAGGGAAATAACAAATAGGTTTGGATTGAATATCTACCTAGCCTTCCTTTGGGGGGGGGGGGGGTGAAGCTTTTGTTATTCATATGCGTCAACAACAACATTTAATTTTGAATATGTGCAGGTTATAAGTTGTTGACACTGGAATCAAGCATATGAGAATGTTATGTAATACATGTATCTTTTAATTCGTGTATTCTCTATATGTAATAGAGTTGTGTCACTAAATTGTTATAACATTGCTCGGTTGCACCCACCAAGCGTTGGTATATCAAGGTTGGTTTTCATCTTTTAGTATAAAAACTCATAAGTCGCTAGATTAAATTATTAAAGTCAACTTCGTTAGGTTAGACTAAGAAGTCTAGAAATGTTGAGACATAAAAGTACTACTCTGAAGACCTGAAGATTCCGAAAATGTGTTGCCATCAACGATAACATCATCCTTCCACTTGAGGTTAGTAATACATGACTTGACTTGTTTCCATTTCTATATCGTAAGCTTTTAAGTCACTTCTGATTGAAAACATAACATGCAAAGTTATATATATGAAACTCTAGTATATTAGACTTGATCATCATATTGTGATCAAAGTGTCAAGGAACAATATATATCAATAGTGATAAGTGCTTTATATTGGTAAATTTAATTACGAAGTATAATGCGTATCTTTTGAACTTCGTAATTGTGACATTGACATAATTTTTGTAACTCGTTACTAGATTGTGTAGTGAACATAAGTTTGATTTCATACCTAGAAAACTATGTTTAATTACATGAGTTTAAGGAAGTATACATACGAACTTGTTTCACAATCGAAAGGAAATCAAGAGGACTGATGGTCCGATTTTCATTGAAGATCATGGTTGAACAAATCCAAGCTTATGTTAGGAGTCAAGGTAGAACCGATTTTTACCTATATTAGGAATCAAGGCAGAAACGATCCTAACCTGTTTTAGGATTCATGGTATAACCGGTTCTAATAGGAAAAATTGATTTTTTCGAATCACGTAAACTTTAGGGTTTGTGTGATTTGGAAATTGGGTTTGCAAAATAGGAAAGTTCAAGATGTCGACATAATGAGTAATTTGAACATGTGCTGAAATTTTATTTCTGAATTGTTCAAATATATTCCTAGATACTCAAGGTGAGATCCCAACCCGAAATCGTAAAGAATATTTTTGAGATTTTTGAAATTAATATGTTTTGTTTCACCAGCTGAAAAGACGAGGGTACCCAAATACACCACAATGTTTTTGTTTCAACCAATAAGGCCTCTACCGAATGTGATCGTCTATGGACAAAGTCGAAACAATACTACAATTCGGTTCACACTTCGTGTGATCGTCTATGGATACGAGATCGAGATAATACAACAACAAGATAACTTGTGTGATTGAATATGGATACAAGATCGAGAGAATACAACAACAAAGCTGTTACTTGATAATAGGTTTCGGAAATCGCCAAACTCTATAGGATCACTATCAAGTAATGCGTAGTTAACGTACAAATGTAATTTACTTTTAATTATAATAAAAATAATTATAATTCGGGAATAGAAAACTAAATGACACAACAAGATTTTGTTAACGAGGAAACCGAAAATGCAGAAAACCCCCGGGACCTAATCCAGTTTTGAATACTCTCATAATTAAGACGCTATACAAAATCTAATACCAACTTCGTGTAATTGAGACCAAGCAGACTACCCCTAGCTACTTAGTTCCCTCAGTATCCCTGCGCCTTCGACTTCTAAAGTCACGTACGTGAATAACATGTCCTTTGGATCGTATTTCAAACAACAAAGGAAGATTATGTTTGGTAACCACTCTAATCAATCTTGCTACAAGATATAGATGAGTTGTTGACAAAGGATCTTCCGTTTAATATAATAAACTCCTTTGTCTGGTTAGATCAATCTATATAATAACTACTGAAGTAGTCAAGTTTAGATTCACACGCAATCAATATAGATCTCAAAGAGAAATATAGAGAATGCCGATCACATGCAAATAATCAATCAAATAAACTGATTCTAGTTGGATCCCAACCGATCAAGGATTATGCACATAATTCACAAGATACAAAATCTAATAAGAAATCTTCTTCGTCTTCAAATATTCTTTTATCTTCAAAGCCTGCACAACACCACTTAAATCTCTTCTGATCAATCACGCACAGAACGGAGTCTGTTAACAATGGATTATCACAAGATGTATTTAGATCTAACAACAGTTGTAAAGATCCCATCGATACTTCGATCTAGTTTGAGTGAATCTTATATCATAAAAAATTAGGTGCAATCAAAGTTTCAACAACCGTTAGTCAATCAAATCAAATTGAAAATTAATAAAACTGCAATTATCTAGTTTCCCACCAACCGTACTCGTAGAGCTTCTTGATCCCACAGAAGTCTTTAAACGAGCGGTAGTAAGAGATTTCACCTAATTAGGATACTTTCCTCTCCGAATAGACGACACCACCAGAAACAACAAGAAATGAAGTTTTCCTAGCTCTTAGGATAGTTTGCTAGAATGCAAACTTAGGTATTTATAGACCAATGATGTTTGGACACCAGAAATTTCCAAAACCGAAAATATTCTCAAGATATGTAATGAATGGCAAAATTCGGTTTTCCTAATTCCAATAAATGCTTGTTCAATATTTCTGAAATCTCTCAATAAAAAATCTCCAATTAGTAAATTCACATTACTAATTTTTATTTTCTAGAGCTATGATTTATTGCTGGTAATTAATGCATATAAAATCAAAAACCTTAATTAAAAGATTTTTAATTTATTTTGGCGCAGGATCATCTTGAGTATCAAGGGATAACTTTGAACAATAAATGATAAGATGTATTGCACATGTTCGAAGTATGTTGACATCTTTTCACTGCAAATCCTTATTTCATATTTACATGAATTTGCTTCTTGGAATCTGTTATACCACGCATCCAAACAATTAAAATTGGTTTGACAGAATTCCAAGACCACTATTGTGATTGGTTATACCAAATCACAATGGTTAGTTGTGATCTGTCCTTCCAAGTCACACACATGGATTTGGATCAGTTATACCAATCACTATGATCGGTTATACCTAAATATAGTACCTACATGTGATCGGTCACAGCAGTTACCAGGACCGGTTACACCAATTACAAGAATCGGTTCCATCTACATATGGTATCTACTTGTGATCGGTCACACCAGTTACCAGGACCGGTTACAACAATTACAAGGATCGGTCACACAATTCTTATAATCGGTCACACCAATTACTAGGATCGGTCACACCAATTACAAGGATCGATCATACCATCACATGGTGATTACTTTAGGATAGGTTACACCAATTACCAGGACCGGTCATACCAAATCATAAGTCTAGGCATTGTGATCGGTTATACCAAGATACATAACCTGAGTTAAGATCGGTTCTACCAACTCACACATATTGGTCATCCAAAGATATGCAATGAATAGCAAGACCAATAATCCTATTGATTTCCCTTTCGATTCACAAAACAAGTTTATGAATGTACTTCCTTTAAAAAAATGTAAAACATTGTTTCCTATGATGAAATCTTCACCATAACCCATTCACATAATCATAACAATATATACAAGATTATGTTGATGTCATGTCTACGAAATTCAAAAGATAAGCGTTATACTTCATAGTCTAATTCCTTAATACTATGATCATATTATTATGATCATGTCACATCACTAGAGTATAATATACAATATATACAGCTTTGTAGTTATGTTTTCAATATGCACGACTTGAAAGATACTTCAGGAATGAAACAAGTTTAAGTCAATATTACTAACCTCAAGTGGAAGGATGATGTCGTCCTTGTAGTTCGTTACTTCTTCGCATTCTTCATGTCTTCGGAGTAATACTTGTATGTCTAAACATTCCTATACTTTCAAGTCTAACCTAAACGAAGTTGACTCTAGTATTTAATCAAGCGACTCTAGATGAGTTTTGATACTAAAATATGACAACCAAACTTGACATACTAACGCTTGGTGAGCTCAACCGAGATATGCTCTAACAATCTCCCCCTCTGTCAATTTTAGTGACAAAACTCTTATTACATATGGAGCTAAACGAATTACAAAATAACTCATTCTTCATACGCTTGATTCCAAGTTTCAACAACACAATAACCTTCATATACTCAATCAATAAATGTCGCTGTTGAAATTTGAATAAAAAAGCTTTTACTCCCTTTAAAGGAAATCTTGGTAAATATGCAATCCGAACATCTTTGTTATTCCCCTTTTGTAGTAAGAATTACTACACATCAATATGATATGTTTCTCCCCCTTAATGCTTTACTCTTTCTTTGGATATAACTTTTAAGCGCAATTGTCATTTCCTAGTGATTAAAAATCACTTGTTTACTCCATATATTTCTCCCCCTTTTTGTCACAAAATGATAAAGGCTCGAGAAAATAAAGGACAAACCTAAAGGATCTTACAAATATAAAAGACTTGTATACAACCTATAAGAGTTAATCACGGAGGTTTCACATCCATTTTAGGTAACCAATATTAAAACCGAAACTACAAAAGTAATTTAGTTTCAATATGTTATCAAGGAAACAATTTCCCGAATCAATTTTCCCTAGTAGTTCACCAATGTGACTAAGATACTCAATTCCCTTGTTATACGATTTTGCATGTACAATCGCTTGTTTCAATAAAACCAAAATAAAGATTAGAATTAACTTTATTTTTCTCATCAGGCTCTAATTATTTAGACAATAACTTAGACCTTTCCCTTTAGACAAGACAAACACTAGGTTAGTTAACTAGTTTTTCTTGTCAAGGAATTCAGTTAGAATTGAATAACCTAATCCTCTAATTGATAAGTCTAACTAAGATCATAATTAACTTAGTTTCTCTTATCCGGAATCAATTGGACTAAACATATGATCCCGTATTTTTGTTAAGCCACAAACAATAGATACAACTCAAAATAAATTGAATTTCACAAGTATTTTCTTAACCGGAAGCAATTGAGCAAATATAAACATTAAATCACCGTAACTGCACCGATTTCGTTAAGCAGAAACACTTGATACCCAATAATAAAGAAAATACCAAACAATAATTCAAATAAATTAACACAGTTTTTCGTAACCGGAAACAATTGAATCACATAAACAATCCATACACAATATAATAGAACATATCAATTGTACCTAAATTGTGTTAAGCAAAAGCAAAATATATGCAATATAAACATGTTTTTGTTAAACAGGAAAACGATTAACTAAAAAATTCGTTACCTCAATTTCCGCAGCCACTACTCCCCAGAAAGATATGTCATTAAGCGCAAGTTCAAATAAGAGCTCACCCCCAGTGTGTTGTCATCTTCTCGCAAGAACAAAAGAACAACAACAAGAGCAACCTTTACCAGAGAAAGGTTGAAACAGTTTTAACTAATGCGTGCCAATAGCAAAAGTTAAAAACCCGAAACACATATGTTATGCTAAACACAACTCATGTAAACACATATTGATTTAACATGTTCTGACTTTTCACATATGAGTTTCAATTGGAACACCTTATGATCCTTGGATAAAGCCTACCAACATGGGATATAACTTAATCCTGCTAAATCAAAAAGTCACACCAATCATAAAGGCTTCACCATATGAGATCGAATATTAAGGTTAATAAAAACCGAAATCAAACATCTCATAAACCGAAAACACATAAAAAAAGTATAGACATTCATTCACAGGCTATGTAATCGGAAACTATAACACAAAATTTTTAAAATAATAATTTTATTCATAAATAATAATGATAGTTTTATTCAAAATAGACCTTACACAAAAATATCGAAATAAATCAATACATTGATGTCTATTTTTTTGGATCAAGTATTACAACATATAACTTAATCCCTAGTGGTGATCTGATTGTTCACTGAGGTTTCTTCAGTGTTCAAACTCATGAAGCTCTTCTCGAGAGACTTGTCTGTAACCACTTCTTGTTTTTCAAGCTTTTCAACTTGTGCCTTCATATCTATAAGATCATCTTTTGTTTCTTCAATCCTATCCTTTAGACAATCTTGATTTCGAACCGTTATTATGAGATTGGTTCTTATTTCTTCAAAACCATGGATATAGTTTACCATACCATGAGAAGGTATCCACTTGGTTTGGATCTTGAAGGTTGAAAGCCAACAAACATGACTCTTCTTGGGATCCGGTAGAACTATCAGATTCATAATCAGACATGATTTTTGATATGATCTTCTTCTTCCTTTCTGTACTGATTCCTTGACAATCCTTAACTTTTTAAGATTCCTCCTTATTTACCTTTGTAATACTGCGTGTTATTGGAGGCATGTTCAAGGATTTAAATAAGAATTAATCAGGTTTTCTCAATACAAGCAAGAGAAAGTTTCTCTTAACAAAAAAAAACATTCGGACCGAAAATATTCAGGAATTTCCGAAAATATATCAAAAGTATAATTTGTTTCCTGTGTCCGAAATTCTCATGCTGGAAGGTCTATTAAAAATTAGAAAATTTCAAATTAAACCTAATTATGGAAGATCATGATAAACATGTAAAAAACTTCTGACAAAATGGATTCGCAGTTTATCCAAAAATTGATACAGATTTTTCTGATATAACCACAAAACATGTAGTATCATTTTACGCGCTTCCTCATCCCAAAAGTTATGAGCACAAACTTGGATGAGGGTGCACATTCTCCATACAACTACGTTGTATCGAAGTAAGCATTATCTTGCTTACAACGAGTATCAGAAACATAGTTCATATTTCTCTTTGGAAAATTTTGCCCAACATATTCTCTCAGAAAGTTGACCTTTCTTAATCGCAATGAGATTTGAATCATGAGGAGAAAATGAATTGATGCAAGAATTTTCAGAGATAGATAAATCTCTCTTAATTCTGTTAATGAAATTTTCATAAGATTTCCTCATTCTAAGGATTTCCTTATTATGCACATCAACTTGATCATCAGAAACAATTATTGGAAATCTTCCCTGATTGTTTCGTTTGGCAGAAACTATTTCCTTTCCTTTCTTCTGGGAACGTTCAGCAATGGAACTCCCTTCATGTAAACATAGATTGTTTCGACATGAATGAGGTGGAACCTTTTTCCAGAAGTGATCATCAACTTTTTTATCTGATTCTTTTGAGTTGATTTCATTGGGTTGGGGTGTATTATGTCTTTCCACTGAGGAATGATCTTTCAGGTTTTTAAGACAAGAAACTTCTTTTAACACTTTTACAATAATTTTTGAAGAAGTATAAGTTTCCTGTCAACTGACTGAAAGATGTATTCATTAAGATCTTTCTCACGGAACCGGTTCAAAGTTTCCTTTGGACAAGATTTCGTTTGATAATCAGTAGTTGTAGAAGATGGTTTTTCATCCTCTTCTGACTTGATGTAGTTAGGCAGACTACCATCATCATGATATGTTTCAGACGTGATCAAACAAGTCTTGTTATCAAAATCTGTAAAAGTCGAGGAATGACTTTTAGTTTCCTCATCAGAAGAAATTATATAGGTTGAACCTCTTGTTCTTGAGTAAGTTATTTACCGGGAGCTTCTACTTTGACAGTGAGATCCATATTCTCTTTGGATAGAATATTTAGTTGAATGTCCTTTTCTCTGATCTCTTGCTTAAGAAGATTAGATTTTGTCTTTAATATTAGCATCCTTGTAGACAAAGATCTTATAGGCTTTAGGGGTTTCACCAAGTCTTTATCAACATCTTCTTTTTCATCAGAGATAGACTCAGATGTACTCTTAATTTTCGTAACTCCTGGATCATGAGTTAAAGAAGTAGTAACATCTTCAACTTTTAAGTGTTCGCAATCTTGCATAACGTTAACTGAATCAGACATAGATTCAAATCTTATAGGTTGGATCGCACGAAACACATATTGTTAGATATTTTCATGTTTGCCTGCTCTGATACTAATTGAAAAGACGAGGGTACCCAAATAAACCACAATCTTTTTGTTTAAACCTATAAGTCCTCTACCGAGTGCGATCGTCTATGGACAGAGTCGAGACAATACTATAATTCGGTTCACACTTCATGTGATCGTCTATGGATACGAGATCGGAACAATACAAAAACAAGATAACTTGTGTGATTGACTATGAATACAAGATCGAGACAATACAACAACAAAGTGTGTTACTTGATAATAGGTTCGGAAATCACCAAACTCTATAGGATCACTATTAAGTAATGCGGAGTTAACGTACCAGTGTAATTCACTTTTAATTATAATAAAAACAATCATAATTGCGGAATAGAAAACTAAATGACACAACAAGATTTTGTTAACGAGGAAACCGCAAATGCAGAAAAACCCCGGGACCTAGTCCAGTTTTGAATACTCTCAAAATTAAGCTGATATATAAAATCTAATACCAACTTCGTATAGTTGAGACCAAGCATACTACCCCTAGCTACTTAGTTCCCTCAGTATCCTTGCGCCTTCGACTTCTAGAGTCACCCACATGAATAACAAGTCCTTAGATCATATTCCAAACAGCAAAGAAAGAATCTGTTTGGTAACCAGTCTAATCAATCTTGCTACAAGATATAGATGAGTCGTTGACAAAGGCTCTTCCGTTTAATCTAATAAACTCCTTTGTCTGGTTAGATCAGTTTATCCAATAACTACCGAAGTAGTCAAGTTTAGATTCACATTCAATCAATATAGATCTCAAAGAAAAATATAGAGAATGTCGATCACACGTAACTAATCAAGCAGATAAACTGATTCTAGTTGGATCCCAGCCGATCAAGGTTTATGCACACAATTCACAATACGAAAAATAATAAGAAATCTTCTTCGTCTTCAAATCTTCTTTTACCTTCAAAACCTGCACAACACCACTTAAATCTCTTGTGATCAATCACGCATGGAACGTAGTATGTTAACAATGGATTATCACAAGATGTCTTTATATCTAATAACACTTCTAAAGATCCCGTCGATACTTCGATCTCGTTTGAATGAATCTTATATCAGAAGAGAATATTCTCAAGCATAAACAAACTAGGTGCAATCAAAGTTTTAAAAACCGTTAGTCAATCAAATCAGATCGAAAACTAATAAAACTGCAATTATCTAGTTTCCCACCAACGGTACTCGTAGAGCTTCTTGATCCCACGGAAGTCTTTAAATGAGCGGCCGTAAGAGATTTCACCTAATTAGGATACTTTTCTCTCCGAATAGACAGATCCACCAGAAACAACAACAAATGAAGTTTGCCTGGCACTTAGGATAATTTGATATAAATGCAAACATAAGTATTTATAGACCAAAGATGTTTGGACACCAAGGAATTTTCAAAACCGAAAATATTCTCAAGACATATAATGAATGACAAAATTCGGTTTTCCTAATTCCAGTAAATGCTTGTCCAATATTTCCGAAATCTCTCAATCGAAAAATCTCCAATTAGTAAATGCACATTAGTAATTTTTATTTTCTAGAGCTATGCATTAATTGCTGGTAATTAATGTGTAGTTGCAGGAAATCCTACACTACACCCCTCATAAGATTTCATTAACATTCAACTCATTTTTATATTAACAACCTTAATTTTATTGATGAATCTTTAAACAATCTTACAAGAAAAGATAAAGGAAACAAGAATAATCTCTGCTCTAAATTTTCTCTCTCCTATTTACTTGCTTCTCACTCAAAAAAGATCTCTCTCTTTTCTTTACAACTGAATCACTATTTATAGGGAAATACATAATGGGTGACAGCTAATCTGTCCTTTATTTTCGGATATGGTTTGCGACATTCTCGCAACCTTACAAATGGTAATCTCGCAAACTCCCTAATTTTCGCAGAACCATCACATTTTTCTCATGATTTAGCTGACGTCGTTTATTATGTCATTTCTGAAGTTGTTCCGCGACACTGTTGTGTTGTGTTGTTAATAATTTCGCTGAGGCATTATTGTTACGAGATTCTGATCCTACATCTTTCCTCTTCTCATATCTTCTCTGCGAAGTAGAGAACGATGTGAGAAATGACGCAGCTGTCCATCTCTTCATGTTCTGCATTTATCACACGTATCCTTTCTTCCATCTATTTATTGACACGTCTTCTGTAATCGCTGCTTTTCAACCGCTCATGTCTTTTCGTATTAATGTTGTTTATTTCTTCGAGTAAAAAATCTTCTCTATATATTCTTCTTACTCTTCTTTCCATTTTCTTTTTACTTTCTCTTCTCTTTTTACTCTCTCATCTCTGCAACTCTATTGTTCTTTCGTAAGTTCTGCTACTGTAATTCTTCCCTCTTCAATCTTCTTACTTTTCATCCATTCCCATACTCTATATTCAGATATGCCTCCGAGCGGTCAAAAACATGAGAAAAACTTAAAGGATGTTCAAAAAGATCTTGCTGAGAAGGGTTTCATACTTTCTACCATTCCTGGTGAAAGTGCCAAGTCAGTTCTTTCTATCAAACTTTTCTCTGATCAACAATGTGATAATCAATCAATCATAATTTCGCTGGGTCAAATTCTGGCAGGTCTCCCCATTCCTCTTTATGACCCATATATTCCTCTGTTCTATGAAATTCTCGCTCACTCGGGATTTTCGCGAGCTATCTTCCAATTGAGTGGGGATTGCATCCGTCTGATATTGGAGTTTGCTAATCGTGGTGCTGGTAAAGGATCTCTTTATCTTAAAGAGCTTAGGGATCCGAAATTCGCAGACTTGGAGATAGTCGCTGAGAAGTACACAGCAGCGAATTTCTTCGAAAATTATGAACTAATATCTATGAAGAAGGAGAATACTCGCTGGGGTGTTCGCTTGAAAAGGAAGGATGTTATTGCTGAAGATAAGATGTCCATGCATGAAATTGATTGGCACTCTGGTAAGAACACAACCCCTTGCCAATCCAAAGATGATAAATGGTGCGTTTTTCCCTTGATGCTGAAGGGACCTTACATTGCTGGGTCAAATGTTCTTCCTGAGAATCTCGCTACTTATCAACCTTGGGTATTCTCTTGGCCCGAGAAGAAGAAAGAGGTATGTTTCTTCCAGTTTCGCCCACTTTACATTTCTTTATTCTTTTGTTCGCTGATTCTTGCGACATTCTTGCGACATTCTACAGATTCAGAAGCTGAAAGATAGCTACCATAGGACTGGGAAAGCCAGTACCTTGTTAGCTCTTCGCTCATACACAGATGAGGTAAGAAATATTCTTTTATGATTTTAAACAATATATTGTTGTCTCTATTTCTTATCTTCATTTGTGTGTGAAGATTATTGCTGAAGTAGAAGAACCCACCAAAGCTGCGACGGCTGGTGATAAGGGTAAAGATATTCTTCGCAAAGGAAAATCGTCTGCATCCTCTTCAAAGAAAATAAAGAGAGGGAATTCTCCTCCTCCTTCAGATGTTCATTCCCCTAATGGTTCTGAAGATGATGAAGACAACAAAGATGATGATGACGACTCTGCGAATAAAGATTCTCCACCTGAATCCTCTATGGCACAGTTATCTGGTATCTTCTCTGATTCTTGGTAAGGGATGGGAGATAATTGTCTCGCTAGTATATGCAAAGCTCTCGCAACTATTTGCGATACTCCTTTGTTGGATGGTGATAGTTCTCTTCGTGGGGTCTCCAGATCAGTGATTCCTAGCTTCCTAAATTCTCTCAATAGTTTGGTATGCCTTCGTCTTTTTACTTCTTCATTATTGTGACTCAAAATTTCTTTTTATTTTAGCATTTTTTGTATTTTATCGCAGGCTGGAAAAGCTTCTTTCGTTGTTGCCTCAGATCTGGAGAGGAGACGCGAAATTCTTGAAAAGAAGAATCTTAAATTTCGTACAAAGAATGAGGAACTGGAAATTGAAGCTAATGGTCTTCGTGAGAAGAACGAACAATTAGAAGCTGAAGTCAAAGGTCTTCGCGAGAAGAACAGACAACTGGAAACCGACACTTCTTCGCAAAGGAACAAAATCTCTACTCTTCAAAAAGCTAATGATCAGCTCTATAGTATGCAATTTTTCTCCTTTCTTTTCATTCATCCTATTGTCTTATCTTATTTGATTAATCCTTTTTGCAGACATTTATGGTCTTTCTGATGAAGCCATTCTTCTTCGTTCATTTCCCGATGCCTTAATAATGACACTCTTCTTGAACATCTTAATAAATCTTTGAATAGTTTCTCTAATGATAAAATTTAATCTTTGTCTTTGAATGAACTTAAATCCAAATTTCTCCTCTTAGAGATTGATCATAGATCTAGTTTAGGTTTAGTCAACCAATTTAAACGTTTTTATCTAAATTTTAAAGAGAAGATCAATGAATTAAGAACCAAGATTAGCAAACTTATAGATGATAAAGATCGTATCTCTGATCAAGGTGTTAAGGCTTTGGAGAAATTCCAAGAGACTCTTCTTGAGGTTCAACTTGAACGAGATGAAGCTAATCGTCAAAATGTTGTGTTTAGCTAGAGGGAAAACCAAGTTCGTTCTCGTCTTCTCATAAATAATGATGATGAGTTCGCTTGGGCCGCGACAATCTTGGATAACGCCAGAAAAGATTTAGGTGTAAATGTTAGTCTCCAAGTTGAGCATACAACCTTGATTAGAGATATGATTTCTGAGAGAGAAGGTCATTAACTTTTTTTTTTATTAATCTTTGGTTTTTCACGAGTTTTTATCAAGTTACTGATTAATTGCTATATGCTTCGCAGGATCTGAAAGTAGATATCGCCAAAGAGTTGAGGAACTTGAAGGTGAAAAAGAGAAACTCGCAAAGAATCTTTCTTCTCGCAACGACAAATATTCTAGATTAAAGAATCAAATCAAGATCACTGTTGCGAACTTTAAGAACGACGCTCTGCACTTTCGCAATCAAACTATTCAAATGGTTTGTGATGACCATAGTATTCCTCACTCTGATTATCCTTGTCTATTGGAGGAGATCCCAAAGAACATTCCTAGTCTGAACATCTCTGATAGCGAAGTTGATGATGATGAATCTGATGGTGATGAAGGTTCTGATGGAGATAAAGGTTCTGATGCAGACGAAGAAGAGAACAAGTCTGATGGAGATGATGAAGGATCAACTAAGAAGTAGTATTTGTTTCTTTCTTTGATCTTATGTAATACTTGTACATTTATTCCTTATTTTTGTATATTTGCGAATTCTTTTAGTTCCCCATATTCCTTAATATATGAGTTTCTTTCATTTCGACCTGCATTCATTAAAACAATTCTTCCTTGCAATACGATTAATCAACATAATCATTAATTTTTGAATTTTTGTGTAAATCTATCATGTGGAGACAAATAACATTTTCTAATTTCATTCATTCCCATACTTGCCTCTGTTATTTGTATCCAAATGAGAGATTTTGTAGATTTTTCTTATTTTGTGCCTCAACTTCGCAATTGTTTATGTATAATTTCGTAATTATATGCGAAGTGAATTTTGATTCTTTTCAAAATCTCATTCTTGTGTGGTCTTATTTTGCCTTCCTAGTTAAAGGTCTTATCATGCCACCTTTTTTCATTGCGACAAAATCGCAGGACGTCCTTGCATTTTCATGCAAAAACCCATTGATCTTGCCTTAACTTTTTCTTTTGTATTATTGCCTCTTCAGGAATGTTGCGACAATATGACAGGCCTAAATATTCTTGCGAAAATAAAGCCCCATTACATTGTCGTCTTGCGACGAAATCGCAGGACGTCTTCGCACTTTCATGCGAAAACCCATTGATCTCGTCTTATCTTTTTCTTTTGTATTATTGCCTCTTTAGGATTTTTGCACAAATATGACAAGTCTTAATACCCTTGCGAGTAAAAATCCTCATGACATTTGCGTCTTAAGACACTTATCGGCTCCCTAATGGAGGGTGCCACCCTTATCTTCCCCCTGGTTGCCCCTTCAAGGAGGCGTACCTCTACCATACAAGGTTGGCTCCTCCCATCCGGTCTTAACAACAACCAGTTGTTTTTGCATCCTCTTATCCCTTTTACCTATAAGGCTTATGGTTACGAGACTGCACCCTAAGTGGGGTTTTCTTCGGGCCGAGTGCAGTATAAGCCAAGACTTGTCAAGAATGGCAAGGTACGCTCCAGATGCCCCTGGCACTCTTGACTCAACCGTGTACCTCGGCGCCTTGGTCAGATTCTGCACTCCTTGGAAGAGTCCTTATTACCTTAGTCGCCCAACTTAAGTCATATGCTTAAGTTGAGAATCCAAGGTGCCTCTCCCGGATGGGCTTTATTGACCCCAAATCTCCATGACTCAGGTTCCGGGGGCGGTGTAGCCTTTCCCTGAGCCATGCAACAGGTACCCCCTTATATGACGTACTTTAGGTCTTACATTTACCTCTTGCGAAATTGTATTCGCGAACTAGGGTGTACGCCATAAAGGTTCGCCCCTTTCTCTTTTGTCATTGTTCTCTGATTGTTTTTTGTAGAATTCATTATCTCTGCGAGATTCTCGCACATCATCACATCGTATTTACATTTCTCAATCTCATTTTTATCATTCAGTAAAATGTACTTTTGAGAATTTTATTTGTTGCGAAAGTGTCGCAACAAATCAATCATTCATACACTTCTTACTTTTATTACCTTTGCCATTCTCTGCTTCTTTGTTATTTTCTTCTACTGCTTCCTTGGTATTGGTATGTTCACCATTTCTTATTCTTATCTAGCATTAGTTTCGCAACATTTCTTCTTCTTTTCGTTCGATTGTATCCACCATCAATCTCTCACTTCTTTGTGACTCTTTGATTTTGCGTCGCCAAATTTCCTTCTTGTTTGCTCTTCCTTCGCAGGATTCTACCTCAGTTTCGTAACATTTCTTTCCTTCAACCCAATCTCCTTTTATGATTCCTACACCGTTGGGGTGAGGGAATTTGATGCACTGGTGGAAAGTTGAATCTACACCTAGAATCCCATGTAGCCAAGGTCGACCAATTAACGCATTGTAGGGTGACTCTACGTCAACAACACAGAACAGGATTTCAGAAGATATTCCCTTCAATGGAATTCGCATAGTAACCTCCCCTTTAGGCTTGTTGGAAGTACCATTAAAACCATATATCTTATATGTATATGGTATAAGATCATCATCTCTTCCTCCCATAGTTTTATAAGTATGATAGAATAAGATGTTCACAGAGATTCCGGTATCTATTAGAATCCTATTAATTTATCATGAGTCTTCAGCTTCATCATCTTCATCTTCTTTCGGTTTTGGATTAATTTCTAATTTTACCACTAATGGATTGTCATGTACTTCTCCACCTTCAGGGACTTCTTCTGCGGTAAAAGAAATAGTCTGTTTCTGCCATTCCTCTAGCGGCGAGATTTTCGCAATATTCATAATTTCTCTTCCATCATTATCTCTTGAGAACACTCTACTCAAAACATTGTCATGAAAATCTTCAATTGTCTTGTATGAATGTACGATAGAGTGACAGAATAGATTTTTTGCTTTTGCTCCAACTTCTACGAAGAATGTTTCCTTCTCTTTCACCGTGTTTACTCTGTGATGCTCTGTTGGTGGTGGTAGTAATGGTTGAGATTGTGGGTTCCCTACCAGAAAGTGGTTTAGTTTTCCTTGATCTATCATACTCAGAATAATTCTCTTTACATTTCTACAATCATTTGTAGTATGTCCGTGAAAATGATGATAAGAACAGAACTCATGACTTATGCGGCTTTGAGGTGGTTTCGTTCCCATGTTCCATGGTGTTGGTATATTCTCCATCAAAATTATAGCTTCCCATATTTTCTCCACACTTGCATTCAGAGGCGGCATTTTGATTTCTTCCCATACTACTTTGTGACCTCCTTGTCCTCTATTATAATTTTGTCTTTGACCTCCATAAGTTTCTTGCGGCTGATCAAGTCTTTGAATCTTATTATTTCCACCATGATTGTAGAAATTTATTTCTCTTTCATACTCCTCTTGATCTCGGTTTCCCATAGCCACCAGTTTCTGTTGATTGTTGTTGCCCGTAACCTTTTCTTGTTGTACTTGCTAAGTGCTCGCCACTGTGTTTATTAGTTTAGGTAATAAGCTTTCATTCACTGCTTGTGAATTGGTTTTCGCAACTGGGTATGATTCCATTTCATTTTGTCTTCCTCTAGAGAAATATACTCTTCCTGAAGTTCTCGCAGTTCGGTCATTGTGATGGTGTTCTTGACTCTGAAAATTTGGACATATAATAGATTGGTTGCGAACATAGCATTTATAAATGAAAAGATAAGATATCTCTCATCCACACGGACAGCCATCTCACTACACATAGTCCTCCACCTTTTGGTCAGATGCTTCAGACTTTCGTCAATCCTTTGTTTTAATCCAAACACATCTTCAATACCAGGTTGCGAAGAATTATTACTTATATATGCCCCCAAGAATGTGGTCTGCAAATGATTGAAAGATGTTATTGTATTTTTTTAGTAGACCTTCGAACCATTTTAAACCCTCTCCTGTTAGACTGGATGCAAAATACTTGCACAATACAACATCATGATTTTCCCACTGTAACATGCATCTCACATAGGCTTTAATATGTTGAATTGCACAAGTTGTTCCATCAAAGATGTTGGTTAATGCGGGCAAATTGCATTTCGGAGGTATTCCTCCTAGTTGTACTTCTCTTGTAAATGGAGTTTTCGCAGCTTCTTCTATAGCTTCATCTAATTGTCTTTTGCCTACTTCTCCTCTATTATTTAGCATTCCTCTCATTTCTTCCAATTCTTTTAAGATTTTTTCATTTACGCCTGAATTTTGATCCATTGGTCTTTTTAATTTCGCCTCCCTTCTTCTGCGTTCATGTCTTTCTTCTCTCGCGAAATTTTGCATTTCTTCTTCATCATCCTCATCTCTTCTTCTTCTGCGATTCTCTTCCTCATATCTATCTTGAATTCGCATATGATGATGTCTTTCATTTTCCCCTCCATGATTTTGTTCATTTCTTATCAATTCCATTCCCTGTCTTTCAGCCATCATCTGTACTCTATCATACTCTTCATTGAGATTACCGTTATTCCGGTTTTGTGTATGCCTTCTTTCTAGATTGTCGTGATTGTTCTGGAGAATTATCTCCTGAAGTTCTTGTTCTTCCATTTCCGCTCTCAGTGTTTCACGTTCGCCAATTAAACGTGCTTGTTCAGCATAATGTCTTTCAATTTCTTCTTCAATCGTTTGTTGATTTCTTTGAGATTCTCTCTCATGTAAAATTCTCCTTTCTTCCTCTCGATTCTCTTCGCCATCTTGATTATTTCGTCCCTGACGTTGTTCATTCTCTTGATTTCTATCATTTTTCCTATCATCAAAAATTTCATTTTGTGGAACGTAACGATCATCAGTCCTTTCTCTATCTTCGCGATGTTCTTCATTAGGATTGGTATTTCTTCTCGAATATTATTTTCAGCATTAACTGTGGGTGAGTTTCGCCTCATCTCTCTTCTAGTCGATCTTGAATATGATCTTGTAAAACTTCTCGATCTTCTACTCTGTAGTCTCATATTTTCCATCCTCAATTCGTGATTTTGCCTTGTTAGATTTGCACGTTCTTCCGCCTCAGCTCTTCTTTCTTCATGTATTCTTTTTCCCAGCGTTTCTAATGCCCCAATTTCCTCATCTCCATGAATTATTCCTTCATCTACTTCTTGATTTCTCTCTATCTGTCTATGGTTCCTGGTTTGTTGCTCTTCTTCTACTTCTTCTGCTGAATTTGATCGCCAAGTTCTATTTTGTACCGGTGCTTGTTGAAATAGTTGTTGAATTTGATTTTCTCCACCATTTCTCCTTCTAGTAGATTCTCCCATTTCATTTCTCTCCCTTCCAACAAGTCTTTTACTTCTTCTTCTAGCAGTTGTCGGTTGTTCTGATACATTTCTCCTTCTAGCCATTCTTTCAATACTAATAAATTGTAAGAGATTATGTAAGTTTTTTCACCAATTACTTTCAATTCTAATAAATCACAATATTAATCTTCAATTTTTTCTAGAACAACCTTCAATCTTCACTTCCCTGTTTCTAGCGCCATTATGTAGTTGCAGGAAATCCTACACTACACCCCTCACAAGATTTCATTAACATTCAACTCATTTTTAGATTAACAACCTTAATTTTATTGATGAATCTTTAAACAATCTTACAAGAAAAGATAAAGAAAACAAGAATAATCTCTGCTTTAAACTTTCTCTCTCCTATTTACTTGCTTCTCACTCAAAAAAGATCTCTCACTTTTCTTTACAACTGAATGACTATTTATAGGGAAATACATAGTGGATAACAGCTAATCTGTCCTTTATTTTCGGATATGGTTTGCAACATTCTCGCAACCTTACAAATGTTAATCTCACAAACTCCCTAATTTTCCATCACATTTTTCTCATGATTTAGCTGACGTCGTTTATTATGCCATTTCTGAAGTTGTTCTGCGACACTGTTGTGTTGTGTTGTTAATAATTTCGCTGAGGCATTATTGTTGCGAGATTCTGATCCTACATAATGCATCTAAAATTAAAAACCTTAATTAAAAGATTCTTAATTTATTTCAGCACATGATCACCTTGAGTACCAAGGAATATCTTTGAACAATAAATGATAAGAGTTACTGCACATGTTCAAAGTATGTTGACATCTTTTCACTGCAAATCCTTATTTCGTATTTACATGGATTTGCTTTCTTGGAATTGGTTATACCACACTTCCAAACAAGTTTAGAATTGGTTTGCCAGAATTCCAAGACTACTACGTGATTGGTTATATCAAATCACAATGGTTAGTTGTGATTGGTCCTTCCAAGTCACATACATGGTTTCAGATCGGTTATACCAATCACTAGGATCGGTTATACCTAAATATGATACCTACATGTGATCGGTCACACCAGTTACCAGGACCGGTTACACCAATTACAAAGATCGGTTCTATCTACACATGGTATCTATTTGTGATTGGTCACATCAGTTACCAGGACCGGTTACACCAATTACAAGGATCGGTCACACAACTCTTATGATCGATCATACCAATTACAAGGATAGATCATACGATCACATGGTGATTACTTATGATCGATTACACCAATTACCAGGACCGATCATACCAAATCATAAGTCTAGGCATTGTGATCGGTTATACCAAGATACATAACCTGAGTTAAGATTGGTTCTACCAACTCACACATATTGGTCATCCAAAGATATGCAACGAATAACAAGACCAATAATCCTATTTATTTCCCTTTCGATTCACAAAACAATTTTTTGAATGTACTTCCTTTAAACAAATGTAAAACATTATTTCTTAGGATGAAATCTTCACCATAACCCATACATATAACCATAACAATATATACAAGATTATGTTTATGTCATATCTACGAAGTTCAAAAGATAAGCGTTATACTTCGTAGTCTAATTCCTTAATACTATGATCATACGATTATGATCATGTCACATCACTAGAGTATAATATACAATATATACAGTATATACAGCTTCGCAGTTATGTTTTCAATATGCACGACTTGAAAGATACGTTAGGAGTATTACTAACCTCAAGTGGAAGGATGATGTCGTCGTTGTAGTTCGTTACTTCTTCGCATTCTTCGGGTCTTCGGAGTAATACTTGTGTGTCTCAACATTCCTAGACTTTCGAGTCTAACCTAAATGAAGTTAACTCTAGTATTTAATCAAGCGACTCTAGATGAGTTTTGATACTAAAATATGACAACCAAACTTGACATACCAACGCTTGGTAAGTTCAATAGATATATGCTCTAACACCAGCAACCAAAACATATCTATGGAAAGATGTATTAGTTAAGTGCTATCTAATATTGAGTTGTCCATGAAGATTTCGGTTGTACAGTTGGATATTGGTTGGAATTAGACAAAACCGAATTTAGGTGCGTTATTGCATATCTTCGGTTATGGAAATTCCTTGGTGTCCAAATTTCCTTGGTCTATAAATAGTGAAGTTTTATATTCTTACAAACTTATCATGAGCCAGGAAAACTTCATCTTTATTATTATGGTGTATCCAATAATAGTATTCTCGTAATATTATCTCGGAGAGGAAAGTAACCTAATTAGAGGAAATTTATTGTGTCCGCTAGTATAAAGACTTCTTTGGGATCAAGAAGCCTCTAATAGTATTGTTGGTAGGAAACTAGAATTGCATTGTTATTTTAGTTTTCAATTATTGATTTGATTGACTAATGGTTGTTAACTCTTGATTGCACCTAGTTTGATTATTTTTGAGAGTCTTCTCTTTTGAGATAAGGTCAATCAAAGTAGATCAAAAGATTAACGTTGAATTATGATCACCCACTGTTAACAAACTACATTTTGTGCATGATCGATTATAAGTCAGGAATCAAGTTTGTTATTGTTCAGGTATGGTAGACTATTGAAGATTTGAAGAAAATCAGATTTTTCTTATTGGTTTCGTATCTTTATGAATTGCTTCGTGCACAAAACTGATCAGCTGGGATCCGACTAGATCTAGTTTGTCTTTTTATAGACTTGTTATTGGCTAGTCGTACTTAGTTCGACAAGTTATCATTTGGTGGTGATATTCAGTATCTGAATATGGTAGTTCTGCTTGACTTGATCTGGTTAACTTGTTTAGTCCAGATCTTCAACGATCTAAACCCGAGAAAGGAGTTTAATTAATTTTAAACAGAAAATCCTTTGTCACACTCAACACAATTATCTCTGATTGATTTCCTGAGATAAGAGAGTGGTTACCAAACAAATTAGTCTTTTACTGTTAGGAAGACGATCGAAAGGGTTGAGTGATTAAAGTCTTCAGAGAGACTGAAACAACTTAAGATAGTGGAATATATATGTCTTAGGGTTCACGCGGATTGGCCAGATTGGTTGTAGGCGCAGGGATATTTAGGAACCTAGATAACTAGGGGGTTTACTTGGTCTCAACTATACGAAGTTTGTAGTGTCTTTGTATAGAGTATTCGAAACTGGACTAGGTCTCGAGGTTTTTCTGCATTTGCGGAAAAAAATCTTGTTGTGTGCTTTTACTTTACTTTCGGCATTATAATTTGTTTAAGTTATAATTAAAGTAAATGCACTTGCACGTTAATCCTAAACACTTGGGTTGATCCCTATAGTTTAAGGTTCGGTTTCGAAGTAGAAACTATATATCAAGTGTATACCTTGTGGTTGCTATCTTCTTGACAGTCTATGTCTATATTAGATCACGCAAGGTATCAGACTTATAGTTTGATATTGAAAATATTGTGGAGTACTTGGTACCCTTGTCATTTCAGTGATTGAATATTAATTCAATAATTTTGGTTTTTGGAATTCATGGGAGTTTTTGAAACTCCAAACCCCTAGCTCATTTGATCTAGTGTATTTTGGTTGATGAGTAGTTTCTACGGGTTGGATTTTTGCAATTTTTAAAAAATATGAGAGGCTGGATTAATAGTGGCATGCACGATAAAAGTGGGAGTGAGAAACACATATCCTACTTGTATCTTCTTGTAGGAGGGATCTGTTAACATAGGTTTATTTGACATGTTATTGTGCACGTTAGATTTCGTCATAACTTAGTCTTAAAAAAAGAAAAAAAAAAAAAAAAAA
>NC_039366.1:52909805-52940304 GCF_003573695.1 Papaver somniferum
ACTTAGTCTTAAAAAAAAAAAAAAAAAAAAAAAAAAAACGGGTAATCCATAAACCACTCAAATCATAAAATCTTTTTCTTTACTTTATTTTTTCGACTTTGTTTCTCTATCATCTTTTTCGGATTTTTCCTTTAAGAACAAGATTTCCCATTTATAACCTAGAATTAAAAGGATGATATTGTTGTGCAGTTGAATTCACGAAGTATCAAATCATAATCATGCAAGTTATTAAAGATGTTATCATTATCCAAAACATAAATATTCACATTTTTTGATGAAAACTTAAGAAAAAATATACTAATTGATGTTTTTACACAAAACCCAAAAAGGCCGTAGATATATACAAAGAAATATATCAACAAACCTATAGATGGAAGTGTCAGATATGAAATAATTAGAAATAATTAGTTGTGGATTATTACTCTTGATCATGTAAATCAGGTGTTTTAGCAAAAATATTACAACAACACTCCTCGAGTTTTGTGCTTGATTGATGACGAGACTCCACTTTTGGTGCATGGTTCAGCACTTCAACGACCTCAATGTTGTACGGTCTGCTGCAGAGTGAATGTGGAGGGTGTACCTATAAGGACACTCCAATGCCTCAATGACTAAGAGCTACATGCAGGTTTTATTAGTAGAAAAGGATTAGAGAGTGTGTACCTTTCCATGATCCATATGGATTCGTTTTGGCTATGTATTGGGGGTAAAGTTCTCTCCAAGTTCGTCCTTAAAATTAATATTATGAATCTGGATAATATCAATGTATGTGGTCCGGTAGCTAACTAAGTTCATCCCACTCTTTTAGATAATTAGGTTTTGATTATGTATGTGGATAAGTAACCAACCAGATTCATTTCTATCTTTAATTTTGAACATGTACCTGGCCCACTGTCATCCAGATTCATCTTACCATGTATATCTTGTCACTTATTTTTATAGGAGATTAGCATATTGGATTACTAATATTTTATGGACTCAGATTTTAGCTTAAGGGTCCCAATTATCTGTTTTATTTTAATTTGGATAATATTCACTGGTTGAAGAGTTGTTAGGCGATGTTAGAGCATTTTTTGGTTGAACCCACAAGTTTTGTTATCTCAAGCTTGTTTTCAATGTTAGGTGATCAAAACTATATATGGATTTCTAGTCTATTAAGTCAAGTTTCAGATAGGTTAAAATTGTAGTTGAGTATCAGGGATCACCCTTGAAGACTGAAGATCGACGAAGACATTTGGAGAACTTCTGTATCACGTATGTGAAGACTGAACCATTCTATTTTACTCACTATACCATCGTTCTATCTATTGAGACTATGTCGTACGACTTATAGTATAATTACAAAGATGATGTTTCGAGTCAAGCTTGTCTTGTGAAAAATCTCGAAATATGATTTAGCGATTAGATGTTCAAAGGTCCTTAACAATATTAGTTCTATGAATTATTTTGTGGATCAATTGAAAATTATCCATGCAAACGATTATATCACTGAAGAATGTTTTAAATATCATAAGAGAGAAATATGAACTTACTGAAATTTCTACTCAGGGTAGGTTTGCGAAACAGTTCGCAAAACGCAAGTTCAGTTGGGAACAGTTCACGAACCCGGTTGGCGGACCTTAGTGAACTGAGTTTTATAAGTTGGATAAATAGGTTAGAAATTGGGGAATCCAGCTCACGAACTGTGGTCAACTGAGCTCGGTAGTCTGGTAGGGCTGGCGAACCCGGTTCACGAAATGTAACATCCTGACTCGTGAACAAGCCCCACGGTTGGAAAACTTTTGTACCAACTGTTCCAATAATGTCTAGCAAATGCTTAAAGACTTATTATTTTCATATGTTTAGCACTGCTAGAACTCTCTTAAACATTTCTAAGAATTCATTTATTACTTAAAAATTTATGTGTTTGTATCAGGATTAATTTCTTAGGTGTTTAAATGGACATCAAATAGCTTTCAGTTCTTTCGCTAACTTTCCAAACCGAACAGTCATTATAAACGGTTTCATAACCGAACCTATGTGTATAGTCTTTTATTGTATTTTGAAGATCTAAATAGTTTGCTTGATTCTCAAGTTATGATAGTTTGAATTCTAAGCTAACCCTGATCTTTGAAAACATCTATGAAAATTAGGAAAATTAATCCCTGATACTTTGTGTCCTAGATGATTCTAGATTCGTCCTCTATTGAATTAGGTTTCCTCTGTGAAATGTTATTAGGTCTACGACTAAAAGACTTCGCTTTGGGAATTCGTGAATCCAGGTCCTACATCTTTACCTTGATAGTTCGTGAATCCTAATCTTGCTTTTTTCAAAAGAACAAGTATTGTGGGTTCTATACAGTTTTAGTATTGTGGGTTCTATACAGTTTTAGAACAAGTATTGTGGGTTCTATACAGTTTTAGTAAAAAACTGTCTAGGTTGATTATGAAATCACTTGCTTTTATTTTAATTATATCAAACACAAATATAATATGGAAGTAAAATGTAAAGCAAGGTGTAGAGAAATTTTGTTAACGAGGAAAACCGCACCTGCAGAAAAACCCCAGAACATCGTCCATATTGAACATTGAACCGTATTAAGCTGCTACAAACACTAGCCTACTATCAGACTTCGAAATGGAATGTAGTTGAGATTGAATTCACTCTCCAAGCAATTCAGATGTAGACGTGCTCCTTACGTCTGAAATCCATAGTCTCAGTTTTTTCTATAATCTTGATATCATTTTTTGATTGAGCTTTCTACTTTAGTATTAAAATTTAGGTCTGAAACAAATCTTCACAAGTCTCGTGGAACGAACTTTATTTATCACTTTTTAAAGTGAATACTGCGCATGCCAAATTGTGTTTTAATTGGTTATTCATTTGGTTAATGTTATTTTTGTTTTTATATTTTTAGTTTTCTTTTATGACAAGATAAAAAAAATAAGTGACAGGGAAATGTTTATCCCTGTTTTTGGAGGTGCGCAAATTTATACTCAGAAATTTATTGGTTGGTAAGAAAATTACAACAACGGCGATCCAGAGGCATGTTAAATTGCAACAACTTGGGGTTGTACCAATCCCAAGGCAACACCAGTTTTGTTTTGTAAGAAAATCTTTTTTATCTTATACTATATGGGTACTCCTATTAGCAGCCTTGGATGTTGTCGCATTCATATGACTAGCTAATGTGCCATCTTATTGTTAGGTGCAATAATCAAAAACAAGGAAAAATCAAATAAGCAAAAGTTATCGATACTTAGCTCCTTTATGATGGAAGTGATCGATTTTACGAAACGAACGATCTCCCCAGATCTTCGCAACAGCAACAAGGAAACACTTTGAAAAACAGAGTGAGTCACGTGTTCAACATGTTGTCCTTAAGACATTAGCGCCCGGATACACTCAATAGTGATGCTATATCCCCCACAGGATGGATATCTCCAAGATAAAACACCCTAATACACCTACTACTAGCATATGTAGTAGATGCTCAACTTGAGCTTGGCAACTCCGAAAAAACCCTTAAGGAAAATTGCGAACACATAAGAAAACATATAAAATATCTTCCCTTGGGGGTCCCTCTAAAATATAGAGAAACCCCTTTCCCATAGATTTTACAAAAGTAGTGAATTTGTTTGTATAATTGACAAATACAACTTAAGAAGAGGAACTCCCCGATGTGGGAGTAAAATCTTATATAGTCTCTTAAAACAACTAAAAAGTGGAAACTCCACGGTGTGGGACTAATTAGGTTTTCATTCACACAAGAAAATAATAAATTATAATTTTTGTTAAAATTTTTAAAAAACCATATTTTATTAATCGTTTTCCAACAATCCCCACATGAATGAAAACTCAATAAAACACGAAAACACAGATAGATCTTGGTAAATCAACAACCCAATCTCATGACCGGAACTGACTGAATAGACAGAAAGATCGTGCATGTTGAAGTCATACTAGCCATTCCAACGTCATCTCCCTCACACAACAGTGCGTTGACCCCAGGGTCATACTATGGATTGCAAAAATCATATAGTATAGAGAGCTTTCATCTTTAGTTCCTCACAAGTGAGACTAAAGGTTCCTTTCACCAAATTGAAAAAGCATGAAGTAGTGAACCCTTAGTGACCCTTAGGCCCTAAGTTCCAGTAATACCAAAACTATTAAAACGAAAATCTCATAAAAAACGCAGGAAATACCATTTTAGGCAGAGGTGTCCATGAGGTCTTGAACCTTTGCTTAGTGAGATATTACCGTAATTACTTGCTAGAGACAGTGAACTATGTCTTGAACTGCTATCATTTGATGTAATTCGCAATAACGACCACGGATGATATCTTCAAGGTTGCTGCCAAGCTCGTGCCGTTTTGTCCAATTTGGCCCTGGACATATCATGTTTCTCAGAATGCTCTGAAGAATCAAAGCTCATATTCTCATAGGAAGCGACCCCACTTCCTCGTTCAGATAGGTGAGTTTCCATAAAGAGTGTTGCTGCTACACCCCACTTCAATATTAAATTGAAACTATATAACTCATTAAGACTTCTTAAAAGTCATCCTTCACATGCAGTCACACTATCACGTCTACACCATAGGGAAGGGACAGATATTGAAATTCTCTGATAGTGTTTACCTTTACCCACCACAAATTAGTTGTCTCATTCGAAACCTTGATCTTGGGATCTCCAGTTAGCAAGGTTGAGTATCATTCATGGCAAGTTCAATTTATGAGATTAAAGCCCCATCCCCCTTGATGCATTTTTAACTATCTCTTTGTATAAACCTTTCGTCAAAGGTTGTGCGATATTCTCCTCAGACTTTATCCAATCAATGGAACTAAAGTCGATTGAGATTAGTTATTTTTAGCTTTAGTTATTATAGCTTGGCTAAAAAAATGTATAGATATAGCTGGCACAGGCCTATGCCAGAGAGGATTGTCTTCTAAAAAGCATCTTAGGCACTCGGCCCACTATCGTACTTTATCTAACGCAATACTCTCAAATTCTATAATGAATTGAGCAACATATGTATGTTTGGAAATCTTCCAAAAACAAACCCTCTTGCTAGAGTGAAAACATATCCACTCGTAGACTTAGACTCCTCTGAGTCAACTATCCAGTTTGCATCACAAAGTCCCTCAAGGACAATAAGATACCTTTCATAAATCAAATAAAAGGTACTAGAGTATTTTAGGTACCATAATACTCTACTAAGTGCATCCCAATGCTCTTGCTCTGGACTACAAGTATATCAACTGAACTTACTCATAATATAGGCAATGTCTGGACTCTTACAGTTCGTTAAATTCATCAGACATCCTATAACTCTTGAGTATTCAAGTTAAGATACTCCATTACCCATATTTTTCTCGAGTCTACAAGAAGAATCGTATAGAGTACAAGCAGGCTTACAAGCAGGGTTATAAGTAGGCTTACAATCAGACTGATTGTATATTTTAAGAACAAATTCAACATAATGAGAATGACTAAGACTATAAATGTTTGATTATCTTCTAATCCTCATCCCTAAGATTACATCAAAAGGGCCTAAGTCTTTCAAGTCAACATTCTCATCCAGCACATGTTTTTAGTGGAATTAATCACATCTATGTTTGTATCAAGTATAAGCATATCATCAACATACAAGCATACAATCACACATGCATCCTTAACAAGTTTACTATAAATACACTTGTCAGATTCATTAACTTAAATCCACTACTCATTATCACATGATCAAATTTTCCATGTCACTGTTTATGTGCTTATTTCAAACCATACAAAAATTTGTTAAGTTTACAAACTTTGTCTTCATAACCTTTCACCATAAAGTCCACAGGTTGGTCTAAGTATATTTCTTTATCTAATTCACGGTTTAGGAAAGCTGTCTTAACATCCATCTGATGTATCTCTAAGTTGTGTATGGCAGCAATAACAATTATTTCTCAACGGAAGTAATTCCGTCACAGGTGAATAAGAATCAAGGAAATATACACCTTCTTTTAGTTTATATCCTTTAGCTACCAACCTAGACTCATATTTTTCCCCAGTTTAATCTACCTTATGTTTTCTCTTAAAGACTCATTTACATCATATGGTCTTACTCCCTAGAAGTAAACTAGCAAGATCCCAAGTCTGGTTCTGACGGACTGAGTCCATTTCACTAAATGAATCTTCTTACCAGAATGGGGTTTCAGTAGATGTTATGGCTTCTTTATGAGTCTAGAACTCAGACTAAGCTAAGCATATTATGAAGTCAGGTCCATAAGAAGTCTCAGTTATAATCTTTTTACTTCTCCTGTGATCAACTCTACTCCATCTTCCTTTAAAGGTAAATTCTGACTAGTTGAAAAGACATCTAGGGGATCGGCAACACATCCCTAAGAAGAGACAAGTTTCAAAAATAAACATGTTCAAAGAACTCAACATCCCTAGACTCCATAAAAGTATTCACACCAAAGTCAGAAAAGCAGAACTTGCAACCAAAAAACTATATGCAGTAGGGTACTCATGAAACCTTATCTAAACACCCCCACACTTTGACGTATGCATAAAAATGTTGTCTATCTTTCCATACTCATATGGAGTTTTATATGATCCTTTAAAGGTTACTCTATTCAGGATATAACGAAATTAGAGGACGACCTCCCCTACAATTTTGAGGTTATCCTTTAACCAACATGGCATATATCATCTCCTTAATGGTTCTGTTCTTACGTTCAAATGTACCATTAGACTATGGTGAATAAGGAGGTGCGATTTCCTATATGAATTTCATACTTTCCATCACGTTCAGACCTAACCCTTTTAGTGGTAACATATACTTCGCTTTCAATTTCAAGTTTATACTCTTAAGGCTTCTAAGGCATCATCCTTACCCCTAAGCAAGTATACAAGATAGTACCTCGTACAATCATCTATGAAAGTTATAACACCTTTTACAAGATAGTTTGGGTTGATTTCATGTCAACTAGGTCTAACTGAATTGATTCTAAGGGCTTAGAATTACTCTAAACAGTTTTGCTAAAAAGTTTTATAGCATATTCTGATTCTGCAAAGATTTAACTTTTGTGTTCAACATCTAAACTAAATTTGGGTATGCAGCTTACGCTAGCCATCTTATGGATTGACTGATAAGTTTACGATTCCAAGTCTACCATGCAACAGGATACAAGATTCAATTAATATCATGCCCTTAGTTACAACAAGTTTTCCAGATTCCATTAATATCTTAATTATTTTACCATCTACAACAGAACAGGATACAAGATTCTTGCATATGCTCGGAACATGAAAACTTCATTCAATGTGAGAACATTACAGATATGAGCTTCTGCTCGACCTTTTCCTTTTATGCAACCTCTGTTGCAGGTGAGTTACTCATAAAGAGTTTCTCGACATCCCCTATCCTGTTGAAGGTGAACAGGTCTTTGTTTCAACAAACATGCTTGGTGGCTCCAGAGTCCACCTACTGGTCTCTCACATTGGTTATTAAAATAACTTCCGACATCATGCCACTGAACTCGTTCTAGTTTGTTTGAACTAAATTAGCATTAACTTTATACTTATTAAGGTTTTATGTTGCCTACACTTTACAGCCGTATGGCCAGGAATTTTACAAACATAACAATCACCCTTAATTAAAGTAATGACAAATTCAGGTTTACGAAACATACCTTTCTTATGAAGACTATGCTTAGAGTTGCTTCCGATTTTCTCACCTTTGCCATCTTTGGAAGATTTATATTCAGCCACATGCGCCTATCAGCCATGTCCCTTGCAGATGACACCTTCATTCACAAGCCACAAATCCGAAACGGAAAGTAAAATATGAGTTTTGAAGATAACATCTAGATATACAAACTTCGTTTGAATCACCATTTCAAAAAACTCATGGTTACCCCATAAAAACTAATTTAGGCAACAACAAATTTCTGCTCGTCAGAATTTTCAGGAACGTTTCTCTGTTTTGTAAAATATCAAAAAAAATACTTTTACAACTCCAAAAATTCTGAACTTTTATGTGGGTAACAACCAAGATGCCTACTGCATTAGATGAAAGGTGTTTATTGAAATTCCTTCTAGGTTAAGAGATAAATTCGAAACTCTACAGCTGACCAAAAATTCGTTTTTATTTTTCACTCCACAATTAACATCCATGATTATTACAAACTCTAATGTCTTACGATTGTTGGGTGCAATAATCAAAAACAAGGAAAAATCAAATAAGCAAAAGTTATGGATACTTAGCTCCTTTATGATGGAAGTGATCGATTTGACGAAACGAACGATCTCCCCAGATCTCCACAACAACAACAAGGCAAAACTTTGAAAAACAGAGTGAGTCACGTGTTCAACACGCTGTCCTTAAGACATTAGCGCCCGGCTACACTCAAGAGTGATGCTATAGCCCTCACAAGACGGATATCTCCAGGATAAAACACCTTAATACACCTACTACTAGCATATGTAGTAGATGCTCAACTTGAGCTTGGCAACTCCGAAAAACCCTTAAGGAAAATCGCGAACGCATAAGAAAACATATAAAATATCTTCCCTTGGGGGTCCCTCTAAAATATAGAGAAACCATTTTCTCATAGATTTTACAGAAGTAGTGAATTTGTTTATATAATTGACAAATACAACTTAAGAAGAGGAACTCCCCGATGTGGGACTAAAATCTCATATAGTCTCATAAAACAACTAAAAAATGGAAACTCCACTGTGTGGAACTAATAAGTTTTTCATTCACATAAAAAAACAATAAATTATAATTTTTATTAAAACTTTTAAAAGACCATATTTTATTAATCGTTTTCCAACACTTATCATGCATTAAACACCGTGTATACCCTAAACAATTACTCCTCTCTAATCCCTATGTTACTTTTTACAGCTCCAGCATATAATTCTTATGGTGCCATAGCTTGTTTTACAACAACTTGGCTAATTAATGGAATTTTAACAAGGCAAAAAATAAAACAAAACCCCACGGTGGTTTGAATAATTTGGTACCTGCAAATTAAGTTTGCAAATTATTCTAGGGAAAAGATTTACCAGTATACAGCCTGTCAGCCTGTCTCTTCTTTTTTTACCATTGAAGGCATGGATCTTCCACAGACAAATCACCAAATATGGAAAATATTGCCTCAAATATATGTTGCTGGCTTGCTGCCTTTTCATGAGGTGTTACCAGTTTACGGAACTTGCCGACAGATAATTAACAAGTAACGTTCGTATGAAGTTATAGACAAGTTCTAGTGTTTAGAGCCTAATCACAACGAAAACTATCTTGTTTAATTTGTCTTCCCACTGGGCTCACATAATTAACACCAAAAATCAAAATAACAATTATCTTGTTTTATTATGTCCTCCCACTAAGCTACCGCAATTAGCATCTTGCGGTGCAATACTAAGATTACCCCACTAACCAAAACTTCCACGGAATTCACTCTAGGCTAAATTCTTGTGTGAATCTTTTTTATGGGTAAATGGCTGGTGATCTGTTGAAATACAAATAAACAACCAACACCAATCGCTTGTTCCTGGACACTACAGGCATAGTCCTGCTCACTTGGCTTCTTGCTGTTTCTGGGATTTTTTAATGCATTCTCGTGTTTAGAAAGCTTTCACTCAGTGTTTAGTTTTTATGTTTTGATGGACACTCTCGTATTTAGTGTCACCAGCCACATGATTATTTGATGTTTAACCTGATTATGTAGTCAATGAACTGTGGGGCATTACATGATTATACCTAATAACACTTTAGTAATTACTAATCAAACCCACTAATTAAACACAGCTCACCAGTTGAGAAGATGTTCATAAATCTTATCTATCCACATTTAATAGAAACATCTCACTAATTCTACTTAATTTGTACATTATATAAGTACTCTTAAGCTAATGTCCATTTTGTCTAACTTACAGCTACTAAAACTACTGCAAAAGAAAACCATGACCATGAAAAGGTACTTCAATCCAAATTCCAATGTTCTGTTTGTAGTTATGCTTCTAGTTATGTCTCTTGTGTTAGTGCCAGCAGTCAAGGAATCATATGGCGCTGATCGCAAGTTGAAGCTCACGGTGCATGAAAGAATGTTTTCTTTACCTGATTCTGAAGATAATGGTGGTGAGAACCATGGAGGAATACATCGTGTGGGGATGATGGTGATCAAGAATAGCAGACGAAGCCTAATGGCGGTAAATAACGGGATAGATACGGATACGGATCAAGCAAGGGGAAATCACCATTCTAATGAAATGAAAAGCTGGGACCAGAAACACCCTAGACCAAATAATGATTAACCAGCTACATGGAGTGTCAATACTGTCCAGGGGTTTGTTGCTGTTCAAATATAAATGAAAAACTTGATAGAAGTATGCATTTAAGTTTCAATACTATGGTCAGTGGTTTTGCTTAGTAACTTGTTATCTGCTTTAATTTACTTTCGAGTGTAACTGTTTAATTATGATTTGGACTTTGGGTTTGGGTTTTGTTTAATTAATTAAAGGTTTGTATTCATAGATTTGTTTCTCTCCTGTTCACAATTTCTCTCCTGTTCACAATTTCAGTAATATCATCATGGTGTAGAAAACAAATACTGTGGGAACAAATGCCATTGTATATATATTTTGAGTCCAATTTAGAGAGTTGTGGTTGAAAGCTGAACAAAGCTTGAATTCTAGAGCTTCAGGCCCACTTGAAAGAATATAGACCAATAACATTCGAGAATTTTAAAATCTTTTGGGTGTTTTTTGCTGCACACAAATTTTGCGAGTGATGGGTACCTTCCCACCAACATATAAAATCTTGCTCTAAACTCCAGTTGTGGCTTTCCCATCTTCTCCATCGCTTCCTTTCTTCCTCATAAAACCCTACGCAGCCTTTCTTTCTCATGAAACCCTACACAGCCGAAAACTACTCCCTGTTGTCTTGCGGCAAGAAAATTTCAACCGTGATGATATCGGTTACAGGTAAAACCGTTTAATGTGTTTAGGGTTTTTCTCTTATTCAGTATTTTAATGTTCTTCTTCGTATATTTTGATGAAGGTACTACTGCTGGGAGAAAGAAGATTATGACGTAGCTATTCCTGATTAATGAAGTACAAGCTATCCGTGTTTGATGAAGTAGAAGCTATCCGGTGAAATGAAATCCTAGGGTTTAAGCCGGTAAATATTTATACTTCTTCATCCAGTTTCCGGATCCATGAACAATCCTAGGGTTTTAAGCCGGTAAGTATTTATACTTCTTCATTCAGTTTCCGGATCCATAAACATTTGTCCAGTAATTTACCAAGAAATCCTCTGTGCATTACAAAATTAGATTTTGTTTTGGACATAAAATTGACTTACTGATCAGAGATAAGTTCAAATTTTGTTCAAGGCCCGCTAATTAAGCAGGTTGCATGGGATGTATGAAGATAAAGAGATGTGCGAGTTGCAGGTTTCAAATTTTGGAAACGTAAGTTTCACTATATATTAACGTCAAGGACCAATGTACTTGGCATTTGTTTCGTTGGAAATAGATTCAGAGGTTAACCCATTATGCAGGCGGGTTTAAAAGAACTGCAGAATTGTGAGAGCTGGCAGTATGAGTTTACGTTGTACCCCCTTCATGTCTCAAGATTTTTAGCAGTTTGAGTTTACAGTGTAATCCCTTCATTTCTCAAATAGGTTGTCGCAAGAGTATCCCCGGCTATGTATTATCCCTTAAATGTACGTGTACATATACACACTATGTATTAGGTACTTTGAATAATTGATGCTATTGATAAATCAGCATGAGTGAATAAATGATAAAAAATCATAACCCTTCTCAATGCAGATTTTGCATCAAGTGTTGAACTGTTTGGGATGAACAGGGCAACGAAAAGGCTTTGCATTATTGACAGCATTTTTTCCTTGAGATATATACCAAGTTAAGCTCCCAATGTAAGTTTGTATAGTTGATCTTTGGGTATACACTCTTATATTTATCTGTTATATACGTGCTTTAGTGTTGAATTTACATTTTGTTCCATTCTAATAATTAAAAGACAGCTTATGATACACCGTCCGAACAATACACTCACTACCGTTACACACCAGAATTTGAAGGGATTAGTTCGCTGTTGTTTCATGAGTATCTTTTTACTATGATGGTGTATCTGGAGTTATTTGTTCTTGTTTGTATTAATGAGAGTGGGAACCGTTAAAAGATACAGCACAGGGGTGCTCTATTTATCAGGTGATAAATAAAAGAAAGACAACACTATAGTTTATATCCCCAGTGTTTAAATAAAAGTCATGAAACCGAACTCGGATTCATTGTTTATTGATCGAAAGTATTAATCTAACAAAGACCTAGCAACCTGTGTTACATTATCAACGGTAAACCCAAATTTCTTGAAAGTATCTAAATAAGCCCCACTAGCTCCAAAATCTTCCACACCAATCACCCTACCTTCCTCACCTACATACTCTCTCCATCCTTGGGGTGATCCAGCTTCAACACTAACACGTTTCCTAACATTTTTTGGCAAAACAAAATCTTTGTACTCCTCTGACTGACCATCAAAAATCCTCCAGCAAACCAATGAAACAACCCTAACTTTCTTACCTTCTTCTCTTAATCTCTTAGCACTCTCTTCACAAATACACAGTTCTGACCCAGTGCCTATCAACATTATTTCTGGCAGTTCACCCTTAAACGAATTATCGCTTAAAATGTACCCACCTCTTTTGACTTCACTAGCTGATGTACCTTCTAAATTTGCTGCAACCTTTTGCCTTGATAATGCAATTACGCTAGGCCTATCTCTGTTTTCCACAGCGACCATGTACGCTCCAGCAGTTTCATTGCCATCCGCAGGCCGGAAGACTAGTAGACGTGGCACAGCTCGTAAACCAGCTAATTGTTCCACTGGTTGATGAGTTGGTCCGTCCTCTCCTAAACCGATGGAATCATGTGTGAAGATATATATGACCCCAGCATGACTTAGGGCTGATAAACGGATTGCATTCTTCATGTAATCGGAGAATATAAGGAAAGTAGCGGCGAATGGGATTAACCCACTTCCATGTAATGCAATACCATTTGAAATTGCTGCCATTGAATGTTCACGTACCCCGTAGCGGATGTTTCGTCCCGAGGGAGAGTTGGGCTGGCTGAAATCTTGGTAGTCATGCAGGTATGCTTTGTTTGATGATGCAAGATCTGCACTTCCACCAACCAATCCTGGAAGTACTTTCGCTATCTGGTTTAAGCACTTCTCGGAGTAACCTCGGGTAGCATCTACAGGATCGGATTTAGACCAACTCTGCAAAAAATAACAATTTGTATGTTAACTGGGACTTATCAAGTTCCCTTAGTGAACCCAAAAAGAAAAAAGGAAAAAAGAACATGAAAAGTGAAAGAAATTACTGGCAACGAGTGTTCCCAGCCTGGAACTAAACCTCCATTGAGAAGGATTTTGAACTCTACTGCTTCTTGAGGATACTTGGTTTGGTAAAAATTTAGAGTTGAATACCACGCCTCCTCCAGTGCTTCGCCATATTCTGTTTGAATCTTCATTTCCCTGTGACATTTTTGAAATGAAGTTTTCAGACATTTGTATATTAGTAGTAGTAGTAGTTGATGTTGTTTTACAGTGTCAAATTTCAAATGTCAGAAACAGTTTGTCACCTGTAAACCGAAGGAACAACATGAAACGGTTTTCGACCTTCCCATTTAACCTTTTGTTTCATTTCCTTTACTTCATCGTCCTCAAACGTGCCATGATGAGCTTTAGATGTACCTTCCTTTCTAGACAGTTTTCCAATCACTGTCTTCACCTGCAGACGTAAATTCTAATTATTAGGTCCAATGAACAGGCATAGAGTAGCTAATCTGAACTAGATATGTCATTCACAAACCCTGATAAAGGTTGGTCTCTCAGTCTCATTAAAAGCAGAGCGAATTGCATTCTTGAACCCTCCCATGTCACTATGTACATTATCCACTGTGATTACATTCCAACCAAGAGCCCCATAGCGTGCAGAAATATCTTCAGTAAATGTAATTTTAGTATCTCCATCAATAGTATTGTGATTATCGTCGTAGATCAGTACAAGCTTATTGAGCTTCCAATGTGCAGCTAATGAAGCTGCTTCATTGGATATTCCCTCCATGGCACACCCATCACCCATGATGCAATACCTACAACATCAACATTAGCAACCAAATAAGTACAAATTAATAAACCAATTTCTACAGTTCAAACAGAAAACTAAAAGTTCAATGAATTGGTTATGGCTATCTATTTGACATACGTTCGATGATCAACAAGAACTGCATCGGGTTTATTGAATCGTGCGGCCAAGTGAGCTTCTGCTAAAGCAAGACCAACGGCATTTGCAACACCTTGTCCTAGTGGACCTGTGTAACAGAAAATCAGTACAATCAACCGAAAATACAGCCTATTCTATAAGAAGAATTCTGCTACCACCAGCCTAACTGGTGGCTGACATCCAAAACATGCAAGCACGGGAGGATATCCCAAAATTTAGTTCATAACAATAATCGACTTTACTTCAAACCCAACAGCAACTTAGAGCTATAAGGATTCATATAGCATACCAGTTGTAACTTCTACACCATCAGTCACTACATTCTCAGGATGGCCTGGTGTCCTGCTCCCAAGTTTGCACAAATTTTTCAAGTCCTCAACCTGTTTAAACAATGAAGGGAAGCAAAATTTGTGAAGAACCTCATGGTGGCCCTTAGAATCCAACACCCCCAACTAAACTCTTGGGCTTCAGTTTTAAGTCTGTAATCCTAAATGGGCCCAACAGAATACGTGTTGAGAAATTGATCAAGAACTGTAAAACTGGGGTTTTGAATTACCTGGACAGATGAAAAACCAGCGAGATGAAGACAGATATACTGAAGAAGACAACCATGACCAGCACTTAAAACGAACCTATCTCTGTTAAACCAACTAGGGTTCTTCGGGATGTATTTCATGACATGCCTATATAATATGTAACCTACTTCAGCCATTCCAAGTGCCATACCAGGGTGACCAGCTTTTGCATTTTGTACTGAATCTATTATTAACATTCTTATATTGTCTACACATCTTTTATCCACTAGTTCTTGAAATTTTTCATTTTCCTCTTCCTTATCTAGTTGATCCCAATTGATTCTGGATGTCCATGATGATTCATACCCATGTTGTAATGATCTGTCAAGTTCTTTTTTCCATGAGAGTTTATAGTCCTTTGAGACATTTTGAGTATTTTTGTTGGTTTTGATTTTGCATGTGAAGATTGAGGTTTTTGTTCTGTTAAAAGATACATCATTGCTGATGGATTTGAATGAAGGAAGTTGTGGCGGTGAGAATCGAATGAGAAAGGAACTGTTAGCCATGATTGATTTAATGAAATTACATGGAGATCTAGAGATGGTAAGTAATTGAATTTCAGAGGTGAAATCATAGGTCATGTATTTACACGTGTAAAGAGGTCCGGCAAGAGGTGTACGGAGAAAATGCCACGTGAAAGGATGCCGTGGGTTCTTTTTGTACGTCCCTAACGGCTAACACGCATTTTTTTTTTAATCGGCAACCTAAGAGAACTTGCAAGATTGGGATACGCCTATATTAACGGAGGTATACTGTATACCAAATAAACAAAATTAGGAAGTAAACTGAAAGCGTCTTAGTCAAATATTTTTAAAAAATGTCTAAATTATCCTTATCCTTAAATGATTAGCACTAATTCAAACTTATGAATCTTACTAGCAAAAATATAAATCTTACGAATCTTGGTAGATTTAACTTATAAATCTTGTTAGAAAGAATTTTGGAATTTTTTTTAGTTTTTGAGGATTGTAGAAACTACCATATAGTCCTAGAAATAATATAATAGAGTGAGTTTGGTCCTGCTGACCTAGTCAACTGTCTGTTTGGTGTTTTTTTAAAACATATATTACTGTTTGGTCTAGATATCATTGTTTGGTCCTAGGATGGACAATACCCACGCGGAATGACATCATCGATGATGTAATTGTCGTTTGGTATTGGCAGAAATACCTTTTGAGTAGATATATATAGAAAAAATCAGTAGAAAATATCTTATTTCCAGATTCACTTATCCGAATTTCTTTTATTTGCTATTGTTTGATTTGAAGATTGAGATGAAGATTTTTTACAGAGATCGGTATGATTTGATTTTGATACAGAGATTGAGATGAAGATTTTCCTCTTGATTTTCTTCTCTCTGCTGCTTCTATTGAAGATGATGAGGACGATGTTGCTGTTGTTGAAGACGATGATGTTGTTGCTGCTATTGAAGACGACGAAGATGATGATGTTGTTGTTGTTGAAGATGATGATGTTGTTGCTGGTGTTTAAGACGATAATGTTGTTGCTACTGTTGAAGACGACGAAGATGTTGTTGTTGTTGAAGACGATGATGTATGTTTGTCATTATGATAAAGAATGAACTGACTTCATGTAGGTCTATGTTTGTTTTCATCATTTTTTTTTTGTTATTTGGATCTGATTTTGATGATTTAGGTTTTGTTCTGTGTTCATTTTTACGAATGTACTCTATCTTTTTTTGATAATAATGAAATTTGATTAGATGTTCATTTTAAAGAATGAATTCTGATTTTTGTTCATCATAATGAACTTTGATTAAGTGTTCATCCGAAAGAATGAACTCTGTTTTTGTTCATAATAGTGGAATTTTTGGTGTGTGTTCATTTGAAAAAATGAACTCTGTTTTCTTATAGATTTTATTAGGTGTTCATTTGAAAGAATGAACTCTTGTTTTTGGTCATAATAATGGAGTTTTTGTTGTGTGTTCACTTGAAAATAAAAGAACTCTGTTTTCATATAGGTTTTATAATGTGTTCATTTGAAAGAATGAACTCTGTTTTCATATAGGTTTTATTAGGTGTTCATTTGAAAGAATGAACCCTTGTTTTTGGTCATAATTGTGGAGTTTTTGTTGTGTGTTCATTTGAAAGAATGAACTCTATTTTATATAGATTTTTATTAGGCGTTCATTTGAAAGAATGAACTCTTGTTTTTTTTCATAATAGTTTTGTTTTTGTTATGTGTTTATTTGAAAGAATGAACTCTGGATTTTTGTTCTTCATAACGATTTTTTTTGTAGAATACAATGAAGTATAGAGTTTTCATGAAACAGAATTAACTCAAATCTACAAAAAGCCTGATAGTTCATCAAACAAAATGAGCTGCCACAAGAAAATAAGTAGGAATTAACACTGAAGGGTATTTTTTTTTTTGTCCGTTTTATATTATCAAATAATTATGGTCCAAATAGAAAACGATTTTTCCTAAAAGACCAAACAGACTTAGGACCACCTAAAAAGGGACCAAACAATTGTTTCCCCTTGAGGATTTTGTAACGAAAATGAATTCCTCTAGTCAAACACTTCTCAAGATGGAATTGAACATGGTTTTGTTTGTTTAATTCGTCAAATGATCGTAGGAAATCATATTTTTAGAATTCAGTCTATGAAAATTCCGCATGCTCGACTGAAAAAAATGCACGCCACTAAGCAATTAGATAATTTGGTCCATGAAAAGTTGGCATGCTCCACTGAAACAAAGCATGTCGACCAAACTTAGTCGACATGCTCGACTGAAAAAAACACGTCGACCAAATTTAGCCGGCATGCTCGACTGAAACAAAGCATGCCGACCAAACTGTTGTTTTTCGCATTTACAGTCGTCATGGTCGAAAATGTATCACACTGATGACTGTCTATTAGTCGCCATCTTATTTTTACAAAACTATGACGGCCAATAACTACATTGTTCACAAGAAAAATTGTTTTTTGTGGGTTATTAATCGTCAAGGTTTAACTTTTCAAAACATGACAATTATTCATACTACATCACTATTCATCAAGGTTTAGGAATGAAGACCATGACGACTCTGTGAATATTACTTTCAGAAATAAAACTCTTTGAAAAGTCGTCATGCTCAACCAAGAAATACCATGACGACTGTATAACTGCAATTTAATTATTTCAAATTTTCTGACCTAATATGCCATTCAAACAACAAAACGAAGTACTAGATAGAGTTTGAAAGAATTAATCGACAATAAAAAAGAAATTAATAGACTTTTTTTTCATTTGAAAACGATGAAATATAGAGAATGAGATAGGAATTGATCAATAAATTGATGATGAAGGAGAAGGAAAAGAACAAGGCTTGGATCTAAAACCAAAAAGGGAGTAATTTTAGTTATTATTATAGGATGGCTAATTGAGTAACTTTATATACATTAGACACTCCTTAGTGCACTGTCTTGGTTGGGGTCAAAGATAGTATACCTCGATTAATTTGGGTATACCGTAATCCTACCAGTTTAAAAAAGTGACCAACTTGGAACTTAATCCTTTTATTAAAAAAAAAAAGTGACCTACTTGAACCCCTAATTAATAAACCAGCCATTTCTTTGAGCTCTTATATAAGTTGATTTTTCTGTTATTTTTTCCATCCTGGCCCACCGGATTGATCAACGATATGGACTGAGTTAATTATGTTCATTGAAATTACCCAAATATCCTTCGTAGCCTGTCCATATACGATCCTAAGTTCATTTCATTTCTGTTACTTCTTTCAAATTTTCTCAAAACTGCTTCTTTCATGGATTTGAGAAGAATAAATGTTTTGTAAGATACTCAATCTCATCATCATCATCATCATCATCTCCATGATCAATCCTTTTATGAATAAGTGCATGCTTCGAAAAAGAAAAAAAATCATCTCCATGATCAAAATTCTGTTTCACGAAATGATTTTTTTATCGCATTGTAATCATCATTGTCTCTTCTTCCCAAATTCTAGGGTTCCGATTTTCTTATTTTAATCTCGAATTTTCTACAATTTTGATCAATCTTCATAAATCAATCTCATGGTAATAAGTTTATTTAATGGTGAGAAATCATGTGAATTAGGTAGTTTTGAATTCATCTAAATGAGAATTTTGTGTTACATCTTGCCGAGAAGCCTGTTCTGAAAACAAGTCATTACCATTAAAGACTTGAGTTATTGTCGTCGATTAGATTGATGAATAGAGGAAATGATAAAGTATTTTTAGAATCTGTAATGAATTAGAAGTGGGGTTCTGATTGGATTAATTTAAAGTATAGAATTTGCAACAAAAAAGTAGGGAAGCTTCCTGAACTGCTGCCATTCACTTCAGCCAAATGATGAGAGATTGATGAGTTCTTAGAGTTTGAATTAAATCAGAAAACATGGGTTATCATATGATTCAAATTCGCAACGTCACCTTGGAGAAAAAACACTATTAGACTGCACGTCAATTGCCCGACAGAATTCCCCAACCAGTTATGTAACTTCTGTTCGAGCTTTTTGCAACACAAACCATGGTTCTTATGGGTTTGCCAAGGATTAAGAGAGGTATTAGCAGTCAGGAAGGAATTGGATATTAGATAAGAGTTACTCACTAATTTGGGTTAGTATTTGATTTTGAAACAAGCTGGGAAGTTAGTGTTTTGATGAGTGCCAAATATTGTATAATTTTATTCCTTTTTGTTGGCATTTAACTCATCTTTTGCGCAGTAATTCTACATTTTATCCCATATTCTGTATTTTCATTGTTTTCAAGAATAAATATTTTTCTTACTTAATTTTGCATTTTTAGGTAATAAATAAAGTTTGGATGAATTGCGGAGCGAAAAGAGAAGAAAAGTAGTGAAAAGACGGGAGGAATTACACAAGGAAGCCGCGAAGAATGTCGTGCACAAGACCAAAAGGCTAGAAGTGGGCTTGAAGAGGAAGAATTGTTCTTAAAGAAGACATGGGCCTGGCATACCCAAGGCCCAAAACCCTCACCCAAACCCATTTTCTATATCCAAGCCCGTCTCGGATTTCAGCCGTCAGATCGAAGCATTTCAGCATCCTACGGTCGCTCCTATGCCTGTGCATCAAATACCGATGATTCCGCTAAACACTACAACACCTAACCTAATCTCGCACCGTAGACTTCGTTGTATTTTACATCCTACGGTCGCTACAAGCTGCTTCTTTCTTAGCCGTCCGATCCACCTACCATCTCCATATCCAGCGGCTTCAGCTCGTGGTACACACATCTTGATACACCCGCCTAACACACTAATACTCGAACCCTATGACCTAGCCAAACAGCTCCCTACCCTAACCCATATCGACCTCCACCTTCTTCTTCCTCTCCCCCTCTCTGCAACAGAACCACCATACCCTGCCGTACCACCACCTATTCTACTTCCATCATCCATCGCTCCTGTCACCACCATTTCTACCACCAACTCCACCATCTCCATCATTACCCGACACGACCCATCCCCCTAATTCGAAGCGCTTTAACCTCTCTCACCAACTGACCTAGGTGAGGGTTGATAAAACACCTCAAATTAGGGAGCAATTGTAGCGATTGGGAGCAGGAGAAGAACCGAGAGAGGCAGAGAAGACATGGGGCGACGTCAATTCAAAGTGTTGGTGAGTAAATTTCGGAGATTGAAAACCCTAATTTCAATTCTAGGGTTTCGGAAAAATTGGGTATTTGGTGATATAAATAGGGGGTGATGTAGAGGGGTAGAGGGGGATGATCTCTGGACTAGCCAGAAAAACATTTTGTTCTGTTTTATTTCACAATTTCAATTTCAGTTATTGCATGACAGTTGATAGTGAATGTTATATGATGTTTTGATTTTTATCTTCAATGTTGAGAATGTTGTTTCAATTAGCATATGTGATGAATGTTGATGATGTTAACATGTTTTTCATGAACTAAGTTACTGCAGCTAAGGCTCAGATGAAGCCTTAGTGCATTGTTGGATGATGAATTGCTAGGTTAGAGCCTTAATGCTTGTTTTTCTTGAGCAATGGGAGAGATTAGTGCTCATCTGTGTGCTTGTGATTGATTGTACTGTCAAAAGACAGTCAATGCTAGGAGCACATTAGTTGAGCAAGCTGATTTTCTTTCCATTCCAATTGTATGCTTAGGGTCTTAATTTCAACCTAGAACTACATTGTTTGGCTAGGACACCAAGGTGGATTCTAAGCCATTAGCTTAGCCACAATTCCTTTCTTCAGTCACTTACAATTCCAGCTCTGCTTTTATTCACTGCTTAGTTACTTTCATTTACTGTTTTGCTTAGTTCTTGCATTTTGAAGCTGTGTGCACTGAAGTCAGTGCACAATCTCACCCCTGCCCTTGGCTTACAGCCTTGGTTCCTTGTTGTTGTTATTTTATATCATCTGCCATCTAATCCTTGTTGTGATGCCATCTTGTGTTAACTGTTTTAGTTCTTTGTATCTGCCTTCATCCATCACTGCTCACTGCCATAGTGCTTTGCACCCATTGATAGCTTAGGAAAATTCTTGTATGCTCCCGCTCCCTGTGGACTAACTCTTTCTTATCCCTATATTATAAACTTGGCCTTGTATACTTGCAAGAGTTTTTGTGTGTTTTCCATTTCCACACCAAGTTTTTGGCGCCGCTGCCGGGGAGTGGTGCTGCCATCTGCTGATTTCCTTTGCTGTCTTTCATCTACCACTGCATAATCTGCTGAAAGTGCATCTTACCTTGTTGTGCTTGAAGCTGTCTCCTGATATCATTGCACTCTTGTTCACTTGCAGGTGCCACTGAGTTGCTGCTGCTGTTGCTGCTGCTGTTGCTGAGTTGCTGCACAGCTGTGTTGCTAGGCCACCTGAGCTGCTGCTGTTGCTGCTGCTGCTGCTGTTGCTGCTGCTGTTGCTGCTGCTAAGCCAAAGCCTGCTGCTGCCAAGCCTGCTGCCAAACCAAAGCAACTGGGCTGCTACCTGCTGCTGCTGGGCTCTGCCTTCTACTGGTGGGCTTCGTTGCTGTTGCTTCTGCTGGGCTGCTAAACCCAACTGTTGTTGCTGGGTTTGAGCGTGAGCTGCTTAGGACGATCCTAAAGCCCAACTGGGCTGTGCAACTAAAGGGAACAAAAGCCTAACTGGGCTTCCCTCCTTAACCAAGTAAGCCTAAACCATGAGTAACCCACTTGGGCCCCATTAAATATTCAATTTGGATATGTAATAATTAATTTATTTTTAATTTGGGCTTGTAATAATTATTTTTATTTTTATATTCCTTTTCTTTTATTTTCTTTTATTTTTCTTTTATGGGCTTGTAATCATTATTATTGTTTTTATTTTCTTTTATGAGTTGTGCTAATTTATGCTAGGTTTAGTTCAAAAAATTTTCCAAAGCCCAACTTTAAACCAAAAACCAAAATCCCTTGTTAGTCCAACACCCATTCAAAACCAAATTTTCATAACCCTTGTGGGCCAAATTGTTTCCGATTGCTCTGTCTGACCAACATGTTAGTTAAGGTACCTACTAGGACATGATTGTGACCTACAGAGACCAAACAAACAGACTTGTTAGAATTAATCAAGAAGAACCTATCGAAATTCTAAGTTCTGAGGGAGACAGTCCAGATCAACCAGAAACAATGGGAGAACCCCGTACCCTCAAGGATTATATGTACCCAACTAGAGCCAGTCAACCTTCTTGTATTGTGCTACCCGAGGCTAATGGCCATTATGAGCTGAAATCAAGCAAAATACAGATGCTTCCTATTTTTAGAGGTGTTGAGAATGAAAACCCGTACCACCACGTGAGAGAATTCGAGGAAATTTGTGGAACTCTGCGTTTCACTCAAATGTCCGACGAAACCCTAAAGTTAAGGCTCTTTCCTTTATCCCTAAAAGATAAAGCAAAGGCCTGGCTTTATGCTTTACAGCCTCAATCCATCATGACATGGGATGACCTCATAAAGGAGTTTTTTAAAAAGTTTTTCCCGAACCACAAGACTGCGACAATTCGTCAAAGTCTGAATAGCTTTGTGCAATTAGAAGGTGAGACCTTAGCTAGATACCTGGAGAGATTCAATGAATTATTGCTCCAATGTCCCCATCATGGTTTTGAAAAATGGAGACTTGTGCAAATTTTTTATGAATGTCTAGATGTGTCCACCCGAACAACGGTTGAGTCGATGTGTAATGGTCTATTCGTAGACAAAACTGCTGATGCGTCTTGGGACTTCTTGATTGAAGTAGCTGAAAAGACGCAACAGTGGGAATCCATCTGTGAACCCAGAAAGACTACATCCGAAGCGAAGGCTTTTAGGATTGAAGCAGATTTCGAGGGAAGAGCAAACATGGCATCAATAGTTAGGAGATTAGAAGAGTTAGAACTACATAAAAATTCAAAACCTTCCACCACTACTCTCCGAGAACATGTCGCTTCGGCTGTATGTGCCGCTTGTAACGATCCCAACCATCAATTCCAAAATTGTCCCGATTTGCTTGCAGTCCAGGAATCTAGGCTTGAACAGGCACATGCCATGTTTCAAAAACCAGAACATAACCCCTATTCACAGACCTACAATCCAGGATGGAGAAACCACCCTAACTTTTCATGGTCCAAAGGCCCCACTCAGGGAGGACCATCTCAACCCAATCAGAGCTATCAAAACAATCAGGGATATCAGAACAATCAAAGTTATCAACACCCGAGAAACCCTCAACAACAATCAAACTCTCAACAACAATCATATCCTCAACACAATACCGGCAAGAGATTATCCACCCTAGAGGAAATGTTCCAGAGTTTGATGCAAAGTCAGAAAAATCTAGATCAAAAGATGGATCAAATGTGTGAGAGAGAAAAGGGTAAACTTCCGAGCCAACCCCAACAAAATCCAAAGAGGATATTTCAAACAGGCACAACATCCTGCACTGAAACCTCACCCGATCAAGTCCATGCCATTACCACCCTCCGAAGTGGTAAAGTCATCGAGAACAACGTGGGCGAACCTAATGAATCTGATACAAATTCCACGCTGTCTCCACAACCCCAGAAAACCAAAGAACCTGAGCAAGTTGGAAAATCTGACAATTCTACTGCTGTGAATGTCCCTTTGCCAACTCATTCTCCTGTCGCCCCATTTCCTCAAAGATTGATCTATCAACAGAAAAGTACCCATTATAATGAGATGTTAGATCTGTTCAAGAGATTCAACATCAATATTCCTTTTCTTGAAGCAATCAAGCAAATTCCTGCTTATGCCAAATTCCTCAAAGACTTGTGTACTCAAAAGCGCAAGCTCAATGTGCAAAAACGTGCTTTCTTAGCTGAGCAGGTGAGTTCCATCATTCTGAACAAAACTCCACCCAAGTTTAGGGATCCAGGATGTCCAACAATTTCTTGCACTATAGGAGAACACACGGTCAATAAAGCGTTATTAGACCTAGGTGCAAGTGTTAACCTACTGCCATATTCTGTTTATGAGCAGTTAGGTCTTGGGGAGTTGAAACCAACATCTATCACTCTACAACTGGCAGACCGATCTGTCAAGATTCCTCGTGGAGTGGTCGAAGACGTTTTGATCAAGGTTGACAAATTTTATTTTCCCGTAGACTTCATTGTCTTAGACACTCAACCTGTACAAAACCCAGACTGTCACATTCATGTCATCTTAGGACGTCCTTTCTTGGCTACGTCCAACGCGATCATTAATTGTCGTAATGGAGTGTTGAAACTGTCTTTTGGTAACATGACGGTAGAATTGAATGTGTTCGATATTAGTCAACAACCTGTGAATCTTGATGATGATGATGTGCATGAAGTTAATATGATTGAAGGATTGATGCAAGATTCGTTGACTAACATTCTATCCGTCGACCCCTTTCAAGCATGTATGGAGAACTTTAACCCAGATTCCTATGATGATGCATACTGTAGTGACGTCCTATCTCTGCTCGAATCTGTACCTCAAATGGACATCACTGAAAGGAAATATGAAGTGGAACCACCCTTACTCTCTGATTCCAAGCTCATTCCATCCACTGTTGAGCCACCCAAGCTTGAATTGAAAACATTGCCTAGTACGTTGAAGTACGCATTCCTAGGTTCTTCTGATACTTTACCCGTCATTATTTCATCATGTTTAGACACGGAACAGGAAAGTAAGCTTTTAGAAGTACTTAAGGAACACAAAGAGGCCTTAGGATGGACCATCTCAGATCTCAAAGGAATTAGTCCCACCATTTGCATGCACCACATTAACCTTGAAGAGAATGCCAAACCATCGAGGGAAATGCAAAGGAGACTTAATCCTAACATGAGAGATGTAGTCAAAGGAGAGATCCTGAAACTACTTGATGCGGGTATCATATACCCGATACCTGATAGCAAATGGGTTAGTCCCATTCAAGTTGTGCCTAAGAAGTCAGGCATTACTGTAGTTCAGAACGACAAGAATGAATTAGTCCCTACTCGTACAACCACAGGATGGCGAGTATGCATCGACTACAGGAAGTTGAACACAGTAACAAGGAAAGATCACTTCCCGCTCCCTTTCATTGACCAAATGCTAGAACGTGTGTCTGGACACAGTCACTACTGTTTTCTAGATGGCTTTTCCGGTTATAACCAAATTCACATTGCTCCAGAAGATCGGGAAAAAACTACATTCACGTGTCCATTTGGGACGTTTGCTTATAGACGTATGCCCTTCGGGTTGTGTAATGCACCTGCTACTTTTCAGCGTTGCATGATGAGCATTTTTTCTGACATGATAGATAGTTTTCTCGAGATCTTTATGGATGATTTCTCTGTTTTTGGTTCCTCGTTTGACGAATGTTTGAAGCATCTTGCCCTCGTGATATCCAGATGTAAAGAAAAGAACCTTGTTCTAAATTGGGAAAATGCCATTTTATGGTGAATTCAGGAATAGTTCTAGGACACATCATCTCAGAAAAAGGAATTGAAGTGAATAAAGCTAAAGTTGACCTCATTCAACATCTACCACAACCTCGCTCTGTGAAGGAGATCAGATCATTTCTAGGTCATGCTGGTTTTTACCGGCGATTCATCAAAGATTTCAGCAAAATCTCCAGACCTCTGTGCAGTCTTCTCTCCAAAGATGTTGCCTTCAATTTCGATGCTTCTTGTGTGAAGGCATGGGAGGAATTAAAAACCCTTCTCACCACCGCTCCTATAGTCCGACCACCCGATTGGAAGCTTCCGTTCGAACTTATGTGTGATGCCTCTGATTATGCTGTTGGTGCTGTTTTAGGACAGCGTGTTGATAGACTACCATATGTGATATACTATGCTAGCAAAACCCTTAATGATGCCCTACTCAATTATTCAACTACCGAGAAGGAATTGCTTGCCGTCGTTTTCGCATTATACAAGTTTAGATCTTATCTCATAGGATCTAAGATCATCATATACACTGACCATGCGGCTTTGAAGTATCTTCTTTCCAAGAAGGATGCTAAAGCTCGCCTTATTCGATGGATACTCTTATTACAGGAATTCGATCTCGAAATCCGTGATAAGAAAGGTTGTGAGAATGTGGTTGCTGATCATTTGTCTAGATTAACTTTAGAGTCTATTGATGAATTTGAGCTGATTAGAGAATCATTCCCAGATGAACAGCTGATGTCTATCTCAGACCCCCCTTGGTTTGCTGATATTGTTAACTACCTCGCTACAGGTAGGACGCCCTCACGTTGGTCGAGACAAGACCGCTCTAAATTCCTGGCTGAAGTTAAACATTTCCTTTGGGATGACCCATATTTGTTTAAGTACTGCCCAGACCAAATCATTAGGAAATGTGTCCCCAACACTGAACAGAAAGATGTGATATCTTTCTGTCATGACCAAGCATGTGGAGGCCATTTCAGTGCCAAGAAAACCGCTGCAAAGATCTTGCAGTGTGGATTCTATTGGCCATCATTGTTCAAGGATTGCCATGATTATTGTGTTGCTTGTGAACGCTGTCAAAAGCTAGGAAGCATTTCGAGGAGAAACATGATGCCATTGAACCCCATTTTGATTGTGGAGATTTTTGATGTTTGGGGGATAGACTTCATGGGTCCATTTCCCATGTCTGACAGCAAGTTGTACATCCTAGTCGCAGTTGATTACGTTTCTAAGTGGGTAGAAGCCATAGCAACCAGAACAAATGACCACAAGGTGGTACTTTCATTTCTAAAGGAGAACATATTTTCACGTTTTGGTACCCCTAGAGCTATCATCAGTGACGGTGGCTCACATTTCTGCAATAGGCACTTCGAGTTTTTAGTACGCAAGTATGGAATAACTCACAAGGTTGCTACTCCGTACCACCCTCAGACCAGTGGACAAGTGGAAGTGTCTAATAGGGAAATCAAGCACATTCTAGAAAAGACGGTTAACCCGTCCAGGAAAGATTGGTCATTGAGATTGAATGATGCTTTGTGGGCCTATAGAACAGCTTATAAGACACCAATTGGCATGTCCCCCTATCGTTTAGTGTATGGAAAGCCGTGCCATCTTCCTGTGGAGTTAGAACATCGAGCTTACTGGGCTATCAAGAAACTTAACTTTTCTCTCGACAAGGCGGGTGCACAACGGAAACTTCAACTCAACGAGTTGGAAGAATTGAGAAATGAGGCTTATGACAGTGCCAGGTTATATAAGCAGAAGATGAAGATATTTCATGACAAGCGTATTCTACGCAAATCCTTCACTCCTGGTCAGAAAGTCTTGCTGTATGACTCCCGATTACATCTTTTTCCAGGAAAACTGCGTTCCAGATGGAAGGGTCCTTACCTAGTACGCACAGTTTTTCCTCATGGAGCTGTAGAGCTGGAGGATGTTTCCAACAAAAACGTTTTCAAAGTCAACGGGCAGAGATTGAAGCCATTCCTTGAACCATTTCCACCCGACATTGAAACAACCAACCTGGAGGACCCGGTCTATGTGGACTAAACTGGTCCACTCTTTCCCTAAATAACCAAAAAGTTTTCCAAATGTTTCCCTAAAAACCAAAATTTGTCTTTTTCCCATCAAAACCAAATGTCTCCCAACAAAACCAAATTTTTCCCAAAAAGTCCAATCCCATTAAAAACCAAAATTTTCTTGTAGATAATGTGTTAGTTAAATTTCCTTTTGTATATATTTTGTGCTCATCCATTGTGACTCCTAATATGATGGATTTTTGCCTTGAAATAACGGAGCTTTCGCCGTACAATCGGGTATTCTCTCTCCTTTTACTCTACTCAGCATGTTCCTCTTCATATATTGTTTTATAATTCTTTCCATATTTTGAAACATTGAGGACAATGTTTAGTTTAGGTTTGGGGGTATGGAATGGATACCATGATAATATGCTATAATTGAAAACAAAACTCCTTCTTTTGAAAAAATCGAAAAAATTCAAAAAAATTAAAAAAATGAAAAATCATAAAAATGGAACTCATTTACCTTGAAATGTTGACTCTTGTGCAAATATGTAATTATTAGGAGTCTTAGTCTAGATATTTAGGCACCCTGATTCTAGCACAATTCACATAGTGATAAGAAATTTGCACGCGCACGATCTACCAATACATGTGTGGCCTCGATCTTCAAGGTGTTTGATAGGAAGTTACGATTGCCAATCACTTTAGAATACTGAACGAAACTTGACTAGCTTGTTCTTTGGTTGGTTGGGATAGAAGGTGGAGGTTACATTAAGAAAAACAACCATCGAATTTAACTGGGTGCATCAAAAAGGGCTACCTCTTGCAAAGTGTCATGTAATCTTTTGTTTCCTTTTGTATATGTATCAAAAGTGTTTCCTTGTTAAAAAAAAAAAAAAAACGATGTATATTCAGAAAAAAAGAAAATATCAGAAAAATACAAAAAAATCAAGTGTTTATCAATTCCATTCTCTCTTGTTCCAAAAATAAAAGAGAGTAGTCAATGTAAATAAGAGTCATGTAAATAGTCATTTTGTTGTTTCATTGTAATAAGCAAGGAGGGTGTATGTCATTGATGTACAACGCGAGTAATTGTGAAATACCTCCAACTCATTCACAATTCTCGTAAAGTCCGGACAGCTAGCTAGATTTCGACCTCGGTTCTTAGCCTGAGAAACTATCTCTTGGTGATTAGTAGTCATAACATCCGATCTTTCTTTACACATGTGTAGATACACTTTACACTCTTATCACATGTCTTTTTTTGTTATCAGTGCTAGGATTGTGCCTTGATAGCTAGATTGACATCTCCATTTTGCTGTGAGCTTAACTGACTTGCACATGTCACATTTGATGGAATCTGAGCTTATATTTTGACCTAGAACTTTGTAGGTACGTTCTAAGCAAACCTTCACGAGACTTCAACTCGTCCACTAGGGACACTTAGTGGTTTAAAAGGCTTAGTGCATATGCTAAATGCATTCGAGAGACCAGCGACAGTGGTATAGGTAGGATTTCCTTAGTTTTGTTTTACTTGAGGACAAGTAAAATTCAGGTTTGGGGGTATTTGATGAGTGCCAAATATTGTATAATTTTATCCCTTTTTGTTGGCATTTAACTCATCTTTTGCGCAGTAATTCTACATTTTATCCTATATTCTGTATTTTCATTGTTTTCAAGAATAAATATTTTTCTTACTTAATTTTGCATTTTTAGGTAATAAATAAAGTTTGGATGAATTGCGGAGCGAAAAGAGAAGAAAAGTAGTGAAAAGACGGGAGGAATTACACAAGGAAGCCGCGAAGAATGTCGTGCACAAGACCAAAAGGCTAGAAGTGGGCTTGAAGAGGAAGAATTGTTCTTAAAGAAGACATGGGCCTGGCATACCCAAGGCCCAAAACCCTCACCCAAACCCATTTTCTATATCCAAGCCCGTCTCGGATTTCAGCCGTCAGATCGAAGCATTTCAGCATCATACGGTCGCTCCTATGCCTGTGCATCAAATCCCGATGATTCCGCTAAACACTACAACACCTAACCTAATCTCGCACCGTAGACTTCGTTGTATTTTACATCCTACGGTCGCTACAAGCTGCTTCTTTCTTAGCCGTCCGATCCACCTACCATCTCCATATCCAGCGGCTTCAGCTCGTGGTACACACATCTTGATACACCCGCCTAACACACTAATACTCGAACCCTATGACCTAGCCAAACAGCTCCCTACCCTAACACATATCGACCTCCACCTTCGTCTTCCTCTCCCCCTCTCTGCAACAGAACCACCATACCCTGCCGTACCACCACTACCTACACCAACTACCACCAACTCCACCATCTCCATCATTACCCGACACGACCCATCCCCCTAATTCGAAGCGCTTTAACCTCTCTCACCAACTGACCTAGGTGAGGGTTGATAAAACACCTCAAATTAGGGAGCAATTGTAGCGATTGGGAGCAGGAGAAGAACCGAGAGAGGCAGAGAAGACATGGGGCGACGTCAATTCAAAGTTTTGGTGAGTAAATTTCGGAGATTGAAAACCCTAATTTCAATTCTAGGGTTTCGGAAAAATTGGGTATTTGGTGATATAAATAGGGGGTGATGTAGAGGGGTAGAGGGGGATGATCTCTGGACTAGCCAGAAAAACATTTTGTTCTGTTTTATTTCACAATTTCAATTTCAGTTATTGCATGACAGTTGATAGTGAATGTTATATGATGTTTTGATTTT
>NC_039366.1:52940580-52961870 GCF_003573695.1 Papaver somniferum
GAGAGATTAGTGCTCATCTGTGTGCTTGTGATTGATTGTACTGTCAAAAGACAGTCAATGCTAGGAGCACATTAGTTGAGCAAGCTGATTTTATTTCCATTCCAATTGTATGCTTAGGGTCTTAATTTCAACCTAGAACTACATTGTTTGGCTAGGACACCAAGGTGGATTCTAAGCCATTAGCTTAGCCACAATTCCTTTCTTCAGTCACTTACAATTCCAGCTCTGCTTTTATTCACTGCTTAGTTACTTTCCTTTACTGTTTTGCTTAGTTCTTGCATTTTGAAGCTGTGTGCACTGAAGTCAGTGCACAATCTCACCCCTTCCCTTGGCTTACAGCCTTGGTTCCTTGCTGTTGTTATTTTATATCATCTGCCATCTAATCCTTGCTGTGCTGCCATCTTGTGTTAACTGTTTTAGTTCTTTGTATCTGCCTTCATCCATCACTGCTCACTGCCATAGTGCTTTGCACCCATTGATAGCTTAGGAAAATTCTTGTATGCTCCCGCTCCCTGTGGACTAACTCTTTCTTATCCCTATATTATAAACTTGGCCTTGTATACTTGCAAGAGTTTTTGTGTGTTTTCCATTTCCACACCATGTTTCTTTCATAACCAGTTTGAACAACATGTATATTCGAAAGAAATGTTATCCTTATCGAAATTGAGGTAAAAATCATCAATCAGTTTACTCATTGTTTAAATTTATGGTGGTACATCCTTTTCCACAACTTGATTCCAGTCAATTTTTATCAATATTCTGTAGCGTACAACAACTTTGAATCAGTCTGAGTTGCGCTCTGCAAATCGGCGACCGACTCAACCCTTTTTTCAACTTTCATCTCTGAATTCAGCGTAAAACATCTTTAATTCATGTGATTTTATCTACAAACTTCAATGATTGGTGATTAATTTCTCTTTTGATAGTCTTTGTTAGTATTAATTAGGGTATTTCATCATAAATTTCATGGAAAATAATATGAATCTAGAAATGGGTTCATCTGTGGCAGATCTAATTAATTCTTATAAAGAAAGTCCATCAATTGATCTGGTTAGTGATATTGATGATCGGTGTGCTGTTTGGAGATTTTCTCTTATTGGTCGTCTAGATTTACTTCGGATGAAATTTTCTGATGCAGTTTTTAATCTAAAAAATAAGTGGAAATTGGTGGGTTAATGCAAAATGATTCTATTAGGGAAAGGTTTCTTTACTATTAAACTGGATAATGAGCGTGATAAAAACTATATCAGAGTTGGTAAATGGGAAGTACATGATCAAATCTTATGGATTCGAAATTAGATTCCCAATTTTCGTCCAGAAAATCATAGAACCTCGTCTGCAAGATTTGGGTTCACTTTCCTGGTCTTAGTTTGGAATATTGGGATAAAAAAACACTCTTCACTATCAGTAAAGCTTTAGGAGATCCAATTAAAGTTGATGAATCTACATTGATTATGAGAGTGGTTATTACGCAAGAGTATTGATTAATATTGTTTTAATAAATAAGGTTCCTAGTAAGCTCTGGATTAAAACCAAGTTTGGAGGATTTATGCAAAGTGTAATATTAACCAAGCCACCCAAGTTTTACGATAATTGCAAAATAGTTGGTCATCTGCAAGATGAATGCAGGGTTAAAAAGGATTCACTAAAAGGATCTAATTATCAACAAGGAAACGGAAGCTCTCTAAAGTCAGTATTCAATATAGTACCATCTATTGTTAGTGAGAAATTTGATATTTGTGAAACTTCAAAGGGTACTAGCAGTCAAGTTAATGGTTGTTCTCCAAAATCTACTATGAATACAGCACAGACTATTGTTAGAGAGAGATTTTATATATGTGAAACTCCTATTACTCAAATTCACATGCCAACAGAAACTTCTCAGCAAATAAAGGATACAATCACGATTACTTCAGGAATGTTTGGTTATTTGCATAATGAGAATGATGAAGAAAATATTATAAATATGCATGATGATAGGGAAGTTCTAGCTCCTGCAAATTTTTTACAAATTGTTGAAGAAAATGTCTTGGAAAATAGTGTTATTAAGTATATCAATGGTAGAGATGGGTCTATTTCAGAGGAAAGAATACCCACTACTTCTTGGTCTAAGATCATTCAAAAACCAGCAACAGTCAAGCATGCTTCTACTTCTGGTGAAAAACGGAATAATGTAGCACAAAAGGTAATTATCAACAAGCTCCAGTTAGTTATAATTTTAGGAAAAATCAAGGCAATGAAGGCACTAAGGGCCTCCAATCTCATCAATGAATTTTTTTTTTTTTTTGGAATATAAGGGGCCTTAGAAGAGCTAGGGCTCAAAATAAATTATGGTCCTTAATAAATCAATTTAATCCTTCTTTAGTTTTTGTAACATAACCAAAAGTAGTATGTAGTGCTTCCCTTTGCAATAAACTGAATCTTCCTGGTATGCAAAATAAGGTGATTCACAATTTTGTTTCCAATAAAAAGGGTAACATTTGGTTATTTTGGAATAAAACTTTACCAAAACCAACTGTTGTCTCTATGTTTAGCCAAATGATTACTGTTAGCATTTGTGGTGTTCTTGTTTCTAGAATTCATGCTCATGTAGGTGTTGTTCAGAGAAGACTCTTGTTAGAGCACCTCTCGGTCGAACTCGCAAGCGTTGTTATCTCAAGATTGTTTGTCAAGTTTAGTTGATAAAAACTATATATTTGATTTCTAATATACTTATAATTAAGTCTTGTATTAGGATAGAATGTGTAGTTGAGCTTTAAACTTTACGGCGTTCACCAATTGAAGACGAAGATCTACTGAGGATCTTGGAGGAACTTCATCAACAAAAGGTATGTGGAGACTAAAACTTATCTATCACTCAGAAGTCTATTCTATTTTATTTTCTAATGAGACTAAGTCGTATAGCTATATAGACTTTTATATTATACACATTTGATATTTCGAGCTGAGTTTATCTCGCTTATCTATTTCTCGAAATATGTGTTGGAAGCTTTTGCTTTAGATATGTTCATCATATTCTTGACGAGTTTAGTTGGAGACAATTTATTTGTTGGAAACTAAATATTAAGTCAAAAGATGATCATGTGAAAATTACCTTAAACATCTTACATGATTTGTATGAGACAGTCATTTGATGTTAACTTGGGAAGTTTCGTATTGATCATTCGATCACTTGAAAATTACTTGAAGCTAATGGTATGTGTGAATTACCATTGTCATCTTCTAAGGATGTTTCAATTATTGAAATGAGAGTTTGGAACAGTAACCTGTGTCTGGATACAACACCATATGTATATATTGTATGCAAACTGTATTGTGATAATTCAGGTCCGGGAACCTTGTTTGCGTACCTGGTATGCAAACGGTTTTACCTGAGAAAGTCCGGGAACCTTGTTTGCGTACCTAGTATGCGAACTGTTTTACCTGAGTTGGGTCCGGGATGGTTGTTTGCGAACCGGGTTTGCGAACGGCTTGACAGGCCAAGGTCCGGCGCTGCTATTCGTATACCTGGTTTGCGAACACGGTGGTTAAGTTCTAAAATCGGTAATGTATGATTCTCATACTCATGAACTAAAACATTTATAAATTAAGGAATGCAATCTTTGCAAACTGTGGCTTAATGTTCATGAATTGATTCTTGTATAAGTGCTTTGTACGATTACGAATCAATCCGATTTTGTTTCAATTTGTTTATATATATTTGTAACACCCCGTGTTTTAGCATGGTGCATGCGCAAAGATGCGCCATGGCATGAGATGAAGCTTCATCTCAAGCTTCGTTGCATGTTAAGGGGAACAATTTCCTAGAGCCAATATGGCGCCAAGTTAGGAGCATAGCGAAGATATATTGGCCAAGGGCCAATATCACACCAAGAGGGTACAAGTTGTAAGCTGTATTGGCCAAGAGCCAACCTCGCACCAAAGGTGCTTCATGGCTGGCCTAGAACAAAGTAGCGCTACGATGGCGCATTACGCAGGTCATTGTCTTATGTCCAATATCGCAACATGCCAGAGTGGCCTATGGGCCAAAGCCGAAAATACAACCATCACGGCCCTTCAGTGGTCATGGCTCAGAAAATGTTCAGCCATCATGGCCAGACATTGGAACTGACCTGTGAGCCAGAACTGAATGTACAACCATCACGGTCTTGGGACTTGATGAATGATTTTTCCTCCCCCAATTTAAGTTGTAAAAATGTCTTTAAAACATATATAAGGAGGGGGTAGTTGGTTGAAGGTGCATATGCGGACCATGCACCAAGTAAGCTTCATAGCTTAGTCGAAAAGGTATAAATGATGCTTAGGCCTCATTTATAGTTGTATAGCCTTGCCAATGGGCCATTGGATGCTCGGGCATCGCTATCCCTTATCGCGGACTAAATATGCGTCACTTGGATTTATTTTTAACAGAACGGACATTACCATTATGCTTAGCTACGACCTTGCAAACTAGCTTGGCTTAAGTTGTTGTTCGCAGATGAACTACGGTATGTGCTTGATCCATTTAGAGTAAGGAAGGGTACGTAGGCATCCGCAATGAGTTGCAGCATTGTCGGTCCAACACTTTTGTCGCTCATATCATCTAATTGGGAGATTATTGCGGCATACTGGCCCCTCATTTCACCTGGCTCGATAGTTCGATACAAGAGATGATTGTGGCCAAGCTTGATGAGGCTTAGTTGCATGCCAGCAAGAGATGCTCATACTTCCAATCAAGCTACACGTAGTTGGCATATGCTCCAATTGCAGAATTGGGCATGGCCAAAAGAGTAAGCTAGGTCGGTAAGTGCAGTAGGGAAATGACAATAGGATTGGAGCGGCCTATGCCTAAGTCCAAGGCTTATGCCTTATGCATGGACAATACACGGAAGCTAGTGATGCATGCAAGAACGCATTGGCTTTGGCCTTGCGACCTTATACCCTTTTTGCAGACAAGGGTAAGTTGGAACGTGTGGAACCTAAGTTCAGTGCATCATGCTCCATGAGAATGATTGCAAGGTCAAATGGAAGTTCAATTGCTTAGTTTTAAGGTTCGGTAAGTAGCAGCATCATGGCGCATCGGGGAATTTATGGCATGCGCTCTCTGGCTCGCTAGGCGTAATTTTCCGGTCCGTCAAAATATTTCTATGAGATAGTGAACAGTTGAACAACTTTATGTGAAACACTATTAGATTCATTTGATTATCTTTCATGATTGACTGATCATCATATTTGATCTAGAAGTGTTAGATGAATATGGTTAAGACAAAAGTGTTCATATGGCTAACTTCGATTAACTGTTATTGAGCCAACTCAATATACACGTTCAGGTAAGGTTACCTGTATCTAAATGAAGGTATATTTCATTTGTGTGTAACAAGCTAAGACCATCTAATGGTGGAGATTGATTGCTTAATTTCTAAGAAGGCTTAGATTGAATCTTAAATCAGGATTTCATCTGACAGTGAATACTGAATGCTTTGTTACTAAGCTATCTTAGCTTTGATTGTAAGAAACCCTGATTTTAAAGGCTATATAAGGTAGAACTCTATCAACTGTAAAACCTAATCCCGACACTTTCCTGTGTCCTAGTTGCAAACTAGAGTCAATTCTCCTTTAACCTAGGTTTTTCCAAAACCATTATAGGTTAACGACTTGAAGACTTCATTTGGGATTCGTGAAGCCAGATCCAACTATTTTCTCTGTAGTTGTATATTCTGATCTTACTTGTTTTATCTTATTGAGTTTTATATTCTCTAAGATTTACTCGAGATTTATCTCCGATAGGTAAGATATAAAAAGTAATCACAACAGTTCTTCGTCTCAGACTCTTGTGATTCCGCAATAACTTTTTCTGTTAATCAGTTGGGTTATTGTGAGGTGATTTATATTTCTAGGTTGCTCTTTGGGAGTATAAGACTGGATTATCAATTGGTTCATGTTCACCTTGATTTACCAAAAGACGGAACAAAAACCGAGTAAAAATTAAACATATATGTGGGAGATAGATTTGTTTATAAGTCTTGGACTTTGGGTCGTAGCAACTCTTAGTTGTGGGTGAGATCAGCTAAGAGAATCAAGTGCGCAGAATCCGGCGTGGTTATAGAGGCGTAAGGAACGCGACTGTACCTTAATCGTTGTGAGACTTGGTTAGGGATCAACTACATTCCAGTCCGAGGTTAACTTGTAGTAGGCTAGTGTATGTAGAGGCTTAATACAGTGTGATGGTCAAATCTGGACTAAGTCCCGGGGTTTTTCTGCATTTGCGGTTTCCTCGTTAACTAAATTTCTGGTGTCTGTGTTATTTCTTTTCCGCATTATATTTGTTTATATAATTGAAATATCACAGGTTGTGCGTAGTTCAACCAGTTGATAAATCCGACCTTGATTGTTGGATATAACTTGATTGACACTTGGGCATTGGTCTTTCATACCGTCCAAGTTATTTCTCATATCAATCAAGCTCATAGATTTCTATTTGTTTGATTTGCTGATTGTGTTGAGAAATAGAGATAAAGCTCTTTGATATCTTTCTTGATAGAGCTCGCTTTTAAGTTGGTGCTCTTGAAATTATATTGGAGTTTAGTCCATACAGATTGCCAAACGAATTATTGGGTGTGGTTGTTATACCCCCGCTTTTTTAATTGGTATCAGAGCAGGCAAACACGCTAAGACCTCGTAAGTCTGTATTTGTAGCAATATGACTCTATGGACAGAAGTGTTATCTCTATAAACGTACCGCCAGTCTTCGATGGCTCGAATTACTTATGGTGGAAAATTTATATACGTGCTTTTCTACAAGCACGTGATTTTCAATCATGGGTTCGTGTTGTTAATGGCTATGATCCTCCAATGGTTACAGTAGATTGTGTAACTGTTACAAAGGATATTGGTAAATATACTGAAGTTGAGATTCTTGCTGCAAAGCAAAATTCTGATGGTTTAAATGCTATCATTCATGCCATTACCCCAGATCTTCAGCACCATGTGACTACGTGCACTCGGTCTAAAGATGCTTGGGATATCTTAGAAACCGTATTTGAAGGGAATACCTTTGAGAAAGAAGCTAGGCTTCAAAACCTAAATTCAAATTGGGAAAACCTTCGTATGGATGATGAAGATTCATTTGATGAGTTTAATCACAAAGTGTATGAAATTGTTAGTGCATCTTTTGCATTGGGTAAGAATTTTCCTGAAAAGGACATTGTGATGAAAATTCTCAGATTACTACCAGCTAGATACGATTCTAAGAAACATGCCACCGTTGAAGGAAATAACCTCGAAACACTTTCCAGAAATACTCAATCTTGTTGGAAAGTTAAAGATCTTTGATCATGAGCATATATCCAAAACTGGAAAGGATATTGCTTTCAAAGACCAAAACAACACTAAACTACTTGATAAAAGTAAAAGTGTTGGTAACTCTGTGGATGATCCTATTGAGACCGATTCATCAAATGAAGATCTTGACAACTCAGTCTCTCTGATCACAAGACAGTTTAGAGATCTTCTTTTGAAGAGAAGTAAACGGTTCACCAGAGATTAACCTAGATCATCAGTTAAACCTCATGATCGTGTTCCCCCTAAAAACATGAACGCCATCGACATTGATGATAAGGATATGCCACAGTGCTTCAAGTGTAAAGGTTTTGGTCATTTTGCTAATGAGTGTAAAGCCTGCTTACCAAACAGGTCAGGCCGGCCAGGCCTGTTGCGAGTTCGACTAAGTCCAGCCTGAGCTTGAGCCTGGTCTTCTTTTATTGGGCCAGGCCGGACTAGGCCCAGGCTAGCCCGTATATCTGCACAAAAATATTTTGCTTGGTATGAGAGTCGAGTTCGACTAAGTCCAGCCTGAGCTTGAGCCTGGTCTTCTTTTATTGGGCCAGGCCGGACTAGGCCCAGGCTAGCCCGTATATCTGCACAAAAATATTTTGCTTGGGATGAGAGTCGAAGTTCTGTCCCCTGCATCATTCGCAATGCTTGAGACCAATTGAGCTAACGTGATCTCGTGGTTGCATAGTATAACGGAGCAAAAATAATACATTTAATTACATAAAATTTCCCGAAATAATTACGTTTGATCACTGTATAAAATATCAGTGGTAATTTTGATAAGATGAGCGCTGTTAATAATGGTAGGTTAGATGTTATGAGGAATGCGTAACTGAAAATAGATACTACGAGATATTACTTATTTCCTTTCTGGCATTCATCATTTATCTCCGAAATCTTTTTTTTGATGCGGGTAATACTCCGTATATATTTTCCATAACTACCTCAACTAATTAATTTTGGGAGACAGTTGCTATATTGTAAATAGCTTACCATTTTTTTTTCGGCAGACTAAGTTTGACTTCTGTATTTATTAATAGAAAATCACGGAATGAATATACATTAAATTCAATAACATACCTAATAATTCTCACCAAATCTTATATTTCCATCTTTATACTTATCTACTAAAAATATATTTATAAAGCCTAAGTGAGGATTTGCACCCCTGGGATCCATAAACTTTTTGAATCTTATTAACTAAAGAGATACAATTTTGTGCTATGATTAATTCTACGCCCATCAAAAACCTCCAAGGAATTCCAAGAATTCTTGTTATACATTTGTTCCAACCTTCAACCCGATTTATTGATATTGAATCAAGCGATCGCACTTCTAAAACCTCAAATAAAAATAAATTTGACAATGAATGTACAAAACAAAGGGACCCAGATCAGTGGTACATGGCTGTCTTCTACATCTTATACAGCGTGGGATCGAATCTCTCTAAGTAACGTTTTTGTTGGCTAAATAAAACTGAACTTAGTTTATCCAATCATATGCAGGCTTTGGCAGGCCGGCCTGTGCAGGCTTATAACAGGCCCGGGCTAAAACAGGTCAGGCATAACAGGCTAACAGTCTGGAAATCACAGCCCGGCATGGGCCTGTCTAGAGCCTGGGCCCAGTCTGGTCTGTTGGAGCACGGGCCAGGCCAGGCTTTGGCCTGGTTATATGGGCCGGATCAGACCAGGCTCGGGCTAGCCTGGCCTCTTTGACACCTCTAATCGTAGAAAATACACTGGAAATAAAGGTCTTGCTGCAACTCTTGATGAAATGTCTGATCACTATGGTTTAACTGAAGATGAAAAATCAAGTGTAACACTCCTTGGCGAAAATATTAATTTTGATAATTGTAGCAATACTTACATCAATCTTCATATTCTTCCTGGAGAATCTTCTTCGACCACACTGGAGGATGAAATGGATTTTTACTCCTACTACTGAAAATTCTATCTCACATGTTTCAGGTACTTCACTTTGTTTAACAGCATGTTCAGCTATGGTGCCTGAGCCATCCTCCACATTGACATGTTCTTATTGTACTACTAAGGGTCATGAACTCTCGAATTATCTCAAGTACAAACATAAAGTAAGATATGTCAACAAACTGCAACAGAGAGCAAATCGATTAGTAAACAAGCTCAAACTTGTTCTAAAGTCGAATCCTTAAATTTAACTCATCTATTAAGAAGTTGATTTCTAAAGAAAAAGTTAGATCTTTACAGAAAAGAACTAGGTCTAAACGACCTATAAAAGGAGGTGTTGAATTTTTCGTTCAAGTGTGGTGAATAGATTATTGTTCACCCCAACACAATTAGATTGTGTTGAAGGTGCATCTTGTCTCATGTGCCCGAATTTCAAAAAGAGACAAGAGTTGTGCACTATCGGGTTCTAAGGTCAAAAACTGTTCTAGGTTGTCTTCCCTTGAATTTTGAATACTGAATAACATTTTGTTCTTTCCATATCCTCAAATGGTATTGAAATGAGTTCTTTTTTCTTTGGTTAATAAAAGTGGGTTAAAATCGACATTTCTACCCTTCTTAGGGTTGTGTATGTTGATCAGACGTGAACCCTACTTACTCTGTATATAGGTTCCGTAACCCTACATTCATTTTTCTCCTCTAAAACTCTTTTCATCAAAAGACTGATTGTGGAGTTATTGTCTTGTGTATTGTCACAATCCCATATCTTTATGGAGACTCCAAGCATCACATCTTCTGATGGAAAAGATGTTAATATGATTTTTAAGCCATCAATCATGAAGGAAAAAGATAAATCCTATTCTTTTACAACTTTGAAGAGAAAAAGAAAGAATATGAAGAAACCAAGGTGTAGATGGTGGATTTTCGATAAAGGCTAAATCTGTAAACTCATAATTATACGAAGCTCTGATTCAGCAATCAGACGTGAGTATCGAGACACGAGTCTCTCATCGAATTCTCAACGGAGAGTACCTTCTCTCAGAGTACATGTGGATATGTAGTCTCACAACTGGACAACGACATATCTCATGAATACTGAATACTTTCAGTGATTATTTCTATATAGCATCACGCGATGGACGGCTCCTAGACAGCTTGCTCTGCTAGTATAGAGCGGTAACGTCTTCAGGAACAAACAACAAGTTTACCCTGACTATATAAAGGATATGACCTACCGACAAGCTCGTATCGGGATAATTAATGCTCCTAGACAGCTTGCGCTGCTAGTATAGAGCCACAAAGTTAATTATTCCTAATTACAATTGCTCATATTCCATGGTCGAATCCATGACTGGTCCCATGGAACGGCAATAACAATTGTTCTGATTCTATGATCGAAATCACGACTTGATCTCATAGAATAGCAATAACTATATTATCTCATTACTCCGATTTCATGATCGAATCCACAACTGGTCTCATAAATGGTAATAGATAAATCTTAATTACTCCGATTCTATGGTCGAATCTACGATCCCATGGAATGGTAATGCTCACTTTATTATTCTGAATTCGTAGTCGAATCCTCAGCTGATCCTATGAATTATTCTCCACAAGATTCCACCATTAGTAATAAATAATCAACAACCGGGCGTCTGAGCTACCTCTAAGTAAACCCCGATTCAAATGGTGAAGGTGTATCCAACGACGATACACTAACAGTCACCGCACGTTCGAGTATTTCAAAAATACAACGAAACGATGAACCTATGCAAAATAGAGAAGAAAATAATAAATAATTAAAAATACTGACCAGGGTGCTGGGAGTACGGACACACGACCAACCGACCGTGTCGTGGTCAATCCCACGCCAGTTTTATATTTTTAATGCATTTTTATTATTTTTCATGATTTGATGAAAATTCTCTCATTTTATCAAATTTCCTTCGTCTCGAGGAAACCCCTCGGTTTCATGGTACTTCCATAAATCCATAAAAAATAATATAAAATCAAGGAAATGAGTGTGGGGCGTGACCATTGGCCAACCGGCCATGTCTTGGTCCCAACCGGCCTCACACCCACGGTTCTTTATTATTTTATTATTATTATTATTTCTCTAATTTCATGAAAAAACTCCTTGATTTCATGGTATTTTTGCACAAATCATCAAATAATAATAAAATAAATTATGAAAACTTGTGGGACCGAGCCTTGGATCGGCCGGCCATGCTCTAGCCGATCCCACACGCCCCTTTGTTTTATTATTTTATTATTATTAGTTTTCCTTGAATTCATTAAATTCCTTGATTTCATGGTATTTCTCTCAAATTAAGAAAAATTCCCTCAAATCATCAAAATACTTAAAAATATTAAAAAATAGGGAAACTCGTGGGATCGGGCCCTAGCCGGTCGGTCATGCCTTCCACGGTCCCACACGCCCTTGTTTTTATTATTTTAATATTTTTTGCTTCCTTGAACTCATGAAAACTCCTTCAATTCATGGAAACTACCTAAATTCATCAAATTTCTCAGAATTCATGAATTTTTCATAAAATCATCAAAATATTATAAAATTAAGGAAAAAGCACCACGTGACCGTGGTCACGACCGGCCAACCATGCCTTGACCACGGCGGTCCCACGCCTCCTCATTCCTTATTTTATAATTATTTTTCATCATCTCATGGTGTTTTCCTCAGTTTCGTCGAAACCCTAATTTTGACATATTTTCTCGAATGGATGCTCAATCGCACGTCAGAAAATATCAAAATTCTCAGGACTGAGACGTGGACGCCTTGGGGACACGAGCACGCTATCTTGACCGACCAAGATTGGCTCTTTGGCTCACGGAAGCCGGTCCCATCAATTTTCATAGTTTTGACCTAATTTTCACAATTGCTCGTATTAGGTCCAAAACTCTCCCAAACACTTTGGATTTTCATGAAGTGATCATCAGGCGGTCACGGGACAACCCAGGGCTGGTTTCATGACTCCATGGTCGGTCCATCGCCTCGTCATAATTAATTAGGTTTTCTCACCTAAGGCTCAGACGAACATTTTTGAATAAAAGATTAAGCCAGCTTTTAATCATTCTTCCACCAACAAATCGTCAACTCTTCATGAGTTCTTCGTATTTGCTCACGTGAGCATATGGACACTACATGGCTGACCCACGGTCCATGTAGTCGCTCTCTCCTTCGTCTCATGGTTGAAATTCTGACGAACCATGAATTGATCATCAATTGATCAAATTAGGGTTTCTGAATCCAAGGATCATCATTCCAGATTCTAACCTTAATAATTTTATGACGACCTCATGGTCATTAATTTTATTAATTATGCTCGGTTCAACGACCAATATTCTAATTAATATTTTTGGTACGCTGCCAATAATTCATCAGACGAGCAACACATGCTCAGATGACCAAATATTCAAAAATTCATCACATGAGCAACACTTGCTCAGATGATAAATATTTGTTCAAACCAAGGAATATTGGTTCAACAATCAATATTCAACGATCCATCGAATGAGCAATACTTGCTCACTTCATCATAAGAACTATACCTCTGTCTCATGACATGTTCAATTCACGAGTTTCAGAACATCATGTTCAACTCAACGACTACATGGACTCATCGTCCCATCAAACCACGAAGTCATCAATTGACTAACAAACCACGAGACGTCAATCGTGTCACTTGGGGGGATATCACTTAGGATTTTGGAATGGCGGTCTATGGCACGTGTGTTCAAACACACGATGAAATGTGAGCAAGTCGTGCAATCAGTTGAAGGAATTCACGAGGTAGTGGGTGGAAAATCGACCAAGTCTCCACACGTTGAGAAACTGGTTTCAAACACGATCTCCACTTCCCCACTCCTTGATTCCATCAACTGTCACACTTCATGGAATCATGGTGTCTACAATTCCAGCAATATAAATAAGTCTCTGAATCATGATTGAATCAACAGTATCATCAATCTCACGTCTCATTGACAACATGGGATCATCAACTCATCAATTGAGAAATTATTCTCAACTGAGCAATTTCAATCATTCAGAGCTTATCATATTCAGAATTCACACACCCACAATCTCGATCACCATTGATCTCACACATTTCTCAGCTTCCCTCCTACAGATCAACCCATCCTCTCTTGTGACCGAATTTACTCTGGAACGGTCATTGTCTTGATTTAGGTCGGAGTACTACAGATTGATCTCTCGAATCTAAAGCACCCCCTTTGCAGTGGTGCATCTGTGTGAGGTTTAACATTTCGCTCGGTTCGAGGAGTCTCCTCCGTACGGTCGTCTCCTTAATTCCTTAAAAACCAGCAAATCGTTTTTTTCCCATCTACAGATTGGCGACCACAGTGGGAGATCATTCTCTCGGTTGCAATCTCACAATTTCACAAGATGGTTGATCTCAGGTTAGGTTCAGTTACGAATCCTAACACAAACCGTGCTAGCACTAGCAACAACAACAATCAGAATATCCCGGAGATAATTCCGACCTCCAACACTGATGGTGGTGACACTACTCCTCCTCACGTTGAAGGTCATCCACTGTCCGGGCGACACCCTGAAGAAGTCAGAGGAGATCCACCGCCTACCATTGCTGATCTTATCAAAGCGCAAGAGACTCTTGCAAAGAATCAGACTGACATGGCTGCTACACAGAAGAAGCTGTGTAATTATCTCAAAACTGTTACTGACAAGATGTCAGAGAAGACTCAAGAGAAGGGAAAGGAGAAGGAGAAATCCTCGGACGACGATCCTGAAGTAATTCCAATCCATACAGTAGAAGACGACGACGTTCACAAAACTGCTGCAGATAACTCATCAGCGAAGGGATCACCGAATTTCATCACTCGCGAGGATCTGGAGCACCTCTTAGAGAACCATGGAAAAGGCAAGACATCACATGACCATCATCATCAACCTCCTTATCCTGCCGCTACGCAGAGGATTCCGCTCCCCAAAGGTTACGTTTCTCCAACTTTCACCTTGTATGATGGAACTGGCAATGCTCGGGAACATGTCTCTCGTTTTCTCGAAGCCTTGGGAGAACATGAACACAATCATGTTGTTCGTCTCAAGGAATTCTCAAAATCTCTGAAAGGCAGGGAATACACCTGGTATAACAGCAACACACCAGGGATCATCAACAATTAGGGAGAAATGGTTAACGAATTTTACAGGAGATACTTCTTCGTGTCAGAACAAGTCACCCTCTCCGACCTTGGAAGAATGTTTCAGAGGGTCAGTGAAAATCCCAATGATTATGTGAAAAGGTTCAGAGTCCAAGCCCTGGATTGTCATGACCCAAACATCACGGAGCAACAACTGGTGGACTTGTGCATCAATGGCATGCTCCCGGTCTACTGGGCCTTGCTAGAAAACCTTCGATTCCAGACTTTCTCAGAGCTTCACGAAGCTGTGAAGAGGTCGGCAACCACTGCACCCGCTATTTAGGAAAGAGAAAAGTCTACAAAAACTAAAGATTCAAAAGACACTCGAGGAAGCAGGAGTCTGATCAACAAGCAGTATAACCTGCAACCTTCAACAAATGCTGTCGCGGAAGGGAGTAAGCGAAAAACATAACCACAACACAAGCAGACTTCCTCCACCCCTTCAAAGACACACAAGAAGGAGAATTCGAAAATCCCTCCTCAGCATACGGAAGATCCAGAAGCACCTGATTTTCCCTGTTCAATAGAAGAGTTAATGAACTACTCGATTCCTGGATTCAAGACGGCGCAATCAAATTGCCTTATGTCAAGAAGGAACCAACTGAAGAGGCCATGAAAAATCCTTGTATTGTCGCTTCCATAGATACGTTAGCCATCCCACGAGTGATTGCAAAATTTTAAAGCGCATATTCAAAGAAAAGGTCGAATCAGGAGAGATCAACCTGGGGACTGAGGGGGTGCACAAAAAACCCCTCCCAGTCAGAACTTTTACCATCTCCGAACCTCTTGTCAAGGAAACGGTCCAATCTCTGATCGAACATGTCTGCGAGCTGTTGTATCTTTCGAAAGCTCAAAGGAAAGACATGTTTGCTGCACTGAACCACATCGTGTCCGGAAGACGTCCGCTAATCCAAGAGACTATCACCAGACCTTCAGCCACTGACACAGAAATGTATGACTGGGGACTTCTCACCACAGTGCACATTAAAGGAAATGAGTTCAAGAGGACGTTCATCAATGTTGGTACCACCGTCAATATCATCCCTTTGAAAACTCTCAGAGATGCTTGTATTACTCGACGAGAATCCACCCACGCTCCCATAGCAATCAGGGACCACGAAGGAATCTCCAGAAACGCATACGGCTTCATCACTCTCAAAGTTACGGAAAGATCGATCTGCGCTGAGGCCAAGTTTTTCATAATACGAGAAGACCCTGGATACGACATGGTCCTTGGGAGAACTTGGATTCATGCTGAAAGGACAACGATGCCTTCAACACATCCTGTCATCGACAAGGATTCCGAGTCGGAAGACGAAGCAGAGGACGCACCACCGTTTGAGCATCTGGAAGAAGTAAAAACTCTGATGGGACTTGCACAGGAACTTGGAGATTATACGCACACCTTTGTCAGAAGGTTTCGATCTCAGGCAAGTCTTATTCCTCCTCTTGATCTAATATTACCAATGTTCAAATACGCTACTATGGTCCAAGGACTTCTCCCGATGAATAATTTAGCAGTCATCAAAAGCTACGAGTGGGTAACTTCACCTCAGCAATATTACACTCAATGGTTGGGTTCAGAACTTCTTCAAATCGGTCACTCCATCGAGAGGTTTATTTCTGAAGACTTGGCTAAGCATGATCAACACTATGCTGGATACTCTCTTCCGTGCGAGTGTCCGTATGGGCCACAATCGTGGAATTCCATCAAACAGGGAATTCTGAATCAGCGGAAGATATTCAAGGCACGGTCGACCAAGCCCAACAAGTTTCATTAAGGGGACCTGGTTCTCAAAGCAGTTCAGCGCGGTCGTCATTCTACAAGGAACTCCAATTGGGAAGGACCATTCATGATCGCTGAGTCTGTGGCCGGAGGATACTACAAATTGACCAACACAGATGGCAGAACCCTACCAATAATTCAAGAAAATTGGCTCAAGGTGTTTATCTGAAATTATTGGACATTTAAGGTATTGGGCGTTTGAAGCACTCATGGCGTTGGGATTTAACATTCAGGATTTTCTTTCATTTGTATTTCAATTCCTCCAAAACATTTGCAATACTTGCAATCAGTATTTGAATTAAGCAATTTATCAAAATTCAATTCATATTTCGTAAAAGAAAATCTCTATCAAATCTACAAGAAAATCCTTAACCATCAGTCAATCCAAAACCATCTAAATATCAAAACCCAAGTATAAACCTCACATTTCTCAGAAGTTCAGAAGTTCAAGAGATCAGCAAGAAAAGGCTTTCGCTCATCAACATCCTTCAAGATTTGCAAAGCCTCCCTCTCCTTGTTCAACTCCTCGGTCAGCTTGGCAATCTTGTCCTCCTTCTCCTTCACAGCATCATTTGGAAAGGGTATGTTCTTCTCACATGAATCCTTTATAACGTTTATTTGCTTACGAAGCCATTTCACGTTGAGGCCAAGTCTTTCTGAATTCTCCAAGTTAAACTCCCAATCAAAGAGTATATCTGGAGTCACGGTATTCCTGGGTCTCGTATGCATATCACTCACGACACGCAAGATAACGCCTACTTGCATGGTTAAAGCATAAGCACGCCCAGGGTTCTTGCCAACGGTCATGTGGCCAAACTTCTTCCATATCGTCCCGTACAAGCGTGCATATCCAATGGGAACGCTGAATCCACCGATCAGTTCATGATACGGGAGTGAAGTGTTAAAGGGAGGATCGAAAGCAACCCCTGCAGTTGGATATTCATACACTATTATACGGTTCTCAGTCACTGGAGCGGCTTCCACGACCAAAGCAACAGTTCCTTCGGTATTCTCCGCTGCTATCTCGGTTTCTTCTATCACTGAGGCAACAACCATATGGTCTTCCATAACATCAGCAGCGACCTTCTCATGGCCTCGAAGTGCAGGTATGATTGTCTCTTCATCAATAACTTCGGAAGGGTTAGAGTTGCCATCATTGGCTCCAGTATCCTCAACTTCGATATTTAACACCTAATACGAAGATTACATGAGGTTAGAGTCACGAAGCCAAAGGAGATTATGAAACACAGTATACCATCAAGGCAATATTATCAAAGTTCATCATACTACATTCAAGGCACGAGCAAATAACATGAAAGTCATGAAAACACATTTCACGATGAGTCCGTCTGAAGAAACTGAACTCTTCCCTGTACTAAGAGACGAACTGGGAGAAATTTACAAGGAATCTTAGGATGGGTCATATTCCATTCTCTTCGTATGGATGTCCTCTATTACATGTCAAAATTTCACGACAATCCGATGAACGACCGAGTATATGTAGCCAAAATATCAAGTAACGCGCAATCTGAAAAAGTTCTGGAAGTCACCTGGAAGTTTACTATTTCGCCTTTTGTAGGCTCTGAACGTGCTCAAAACTTAAAAAGCTCCATTGGAAAAGCTTGGAAATTTTCTGGGCTTGAATTTGCACATGCATATCATCAAAATCGGACTCCGGACGAAGATTCTACAGCGTTTTCACTAAAAATATGGGTTCTGAATTTTCTGACGACAAAATTCGACTAAGTTTTCACATATTCACATGGGTTGTCATTCATTCATTTACAAGTCAGCACTTTTATACTTCTATGAAGAATGTACAGGATATATACTTACTTGAGGAGTCTCCCAAGTTTCCAAGGGGTTGGAATTGTCCACATCAACGACAAGAGGAACATCACTTCCGTCCGGCTCCGAATCTTGGGAATTACCTCCATTCCTATTCCCAGAGGATGATTGAGTTCCAGAATTCTCCATCTCCATGACGACATCCTCCTGTACACGTCCTTTACAATCAATATTTTCATCTATGAAGCACCCCATTTGAACATGTAAAGAAATACTTACAGTTTCTTCGTCACTCAAATCAGCGATTGCTTGTTCAGTAGTAGAAAATTGAAGACCTTCAAGATTTGATGGAGTAAAATTCTGCAACAAAATTAACAACGTTGGCTTCATGATTCTAATGCTAATAGCAATGAAAGTCACAGTGAGAAATATTGGGAACTCACCAAAGCACCAACTGGGGACTTTACGGTATTAGGTAACAACTTATAACCTTTATGCAATGACTTCTCCGCCATGAATAACCGCCTCAGTCTCTGAGAAATATACACTGATTCGAGGTCGTATATTACGACCGTCCTGTGGTGAAATCCAGTAATATAATCAGAATACAGTTCTTATAATTTCGTGAATATTATATGAAGAAACATACATGAGAGCATCCTGGAGACGACTTTCGTTTATCACCAGAAAGATACTTCAATCTTGGTCAACTGGAAATCATCTCAGCCAAAGGAAGATCCTTGAATGGAGGTCTGGGAAATCTTACAAAGCCACGCAAACGCGCAAGTTGCTGATCCCAGAATTCTACATAACCTGGGGTTACATAGGAGAATCTATCAGAACCAGGAAACCAGTAGCTACTCCCTTCCACGTGAGTATGATCCAAATGAGTCCTGAGTTGCTCAACTGATGGCTTCCTTCTCCGTATGGTTGGAACACACTGATCCATACCCATTTGTCGAGCTGCTCTATCAATATTATACTCCTCCACTGAAAGCTCTCCAAACGTGACTGATATCAAATGACCAGGAGTGAAACTCAACATGAAAGATCTTTCGCCATCACTCAGATGCGCACCAGACGTCAAACTCGTGCCTTCTCCAGTATTGAAAGTCATCGGCTGAGAAACATAATCAGTGACTGACACCCACGGGCGAAAATTGAACTCAGATTCTTCATCTAACACATCAATAAAATGTATTTTAGAACGAGGCTGCTTGGTGGACCAACGCATGATCCTAGCATTATCTTTCTCAGGGAAAGTATGGCGCGCATCAGTATTCGGTCCTTGCAGAACATTACGTGGAGTAGGTGCATAATTCTTAAAATGCTTCCACATCAAAGCTTGAAGAAACATCTTGTTGGCATTACACTCAATCTTCATAGAGTCGTTCGACACACTGGAGTCTATAATCAAGGAGTCCAGGTTGTAATACAAGGAGCCTAAGAATAAACTACCTATCGGAAGTTGTTCACCTTGAGCCATCTTAATAGGAAAGGGAATCACAAAAGGCTTCGACAAGTTTCCACTGTCTTCAAAAACGTCTCTGGACAACCATAAACATAAGAAAGCAGCAATGGGTAACATACCGTCGATGGGTTTATCAGAAACCTCGTCTTTGGGCCACCAGTGTGTCAACCAGGAAGCATAGCATCCTTTATTACCAGCCTTATTCGCTTTCTCCATTGCAGTTGTCAAGACATGAGAAACGACGGTCTCCTCATCTGAAAGATCCCCGGGGAAGATTGCCCGTGATCGGGAGATGCATCAGAGCCGCCATGTCTTCCAAGGTAATGGTAAACTCTCCCCATCTAAATATGAAAGTGTGAGTGGGAATGCACCAGCGAGCAAACAGAGCCACAATACCACTTGCGTCATGATAAATGAACAACTCTCCAGAAGCTTGAATAGCTCTCGTCACCTGCGCCTGGTCGAGCATAGTCCTCACATGAGGAAAACCCAACATATGCCTCGCCCAGCCGGCAAATTTCTCCAAAGGTCGTCGATAAAGCTTAAACTCTATGATTGACGAGGCGAAGACCCCTCGTTCAAGACAAAATCGAATCACTGTCTTAGGAGTCACCAATTTCTTCTGAGTAACAGTTCTGGGATTTATCAAAAGACGATATACTGGGGATTTCAAATGTTGCTCAGCTCCTGGGATATCTTTTTCAAAGAATGCATCATCTATGTTCGGGACATTCTTAATCCCAGGGATTTCGTCTTCGTCTCCCCCAACGGAAGTTTCATCCATGCATGTCTCATCTCTGGAGATACCACCATCAACGCACATCTCTTCCCTCGAGGCGTCGTCAGCTTGGGAATTGGACATCTTTGCTAAGTAGCTGAAAAGGTTCACACTACATACTACTTCAGTATGCCGTCCAGATATAAATCAAGGAAATACAAGCAAAAATGGTAACTCTTAACTCTTACCTTTTATACTTCCACTAACAATAGTGATAGTAATGCTAGAGTTAACACCCCAAAATCGTTCGTCTCTTCGAAAACTGCAAAAACGAAAGAAAATTTATTTAATTTCCGAAACTGATTTTTCATGAAATCACGGACACAATTTTCATAATGTGAACATTCACACAACTGACATATGAAGTTTACAACAATAAAATATTTCATCATAAATATATTGTCTATCTTCGAAGGTTCCTCAAAACCCACGTTTTGATTTTTCAAAAAAACATCAATTAATGCAACATTGTTTACATAAATTCTCAAGAATTTTATCTAATGAAAACAAACTCATGCAAATAAAATATAGCATCATATTTTACACAATATATGTCACGGCTGCATATATATAAAAAAAAAACTTTATTTTCTTTTGTATCGTCGTTATTTGTCTTTAAAACGAAGGTTTATTTCAAAAAATATTGTGAAAGCTCACATCTCATACATATGATAAAGTTTTGTATTTACATGAAAGCTCATAAGCAAAATTTTATCACAGGACACAAGTTCATCATACATATTTTCCTTCGTGTCATCGTTATTTGTCTTTAAAATGAAGGATTATTCCGATTTCATGAAAATTCACTTATTTTATGATAGAACCTTGGTACACATGAAAGCTCATAAACTAAGTTTTATCACTGAACCTAGGTTCATATACTAAAAAAAAAAATCTCCTAAATCAGGGATTATAGTTAGTTTACAAAACTAACGATCGAACGAACATACGTTTACAAAAACTAGGGTTTTTCATAAAACTCACACCAATTGTATACACATGTATATGATCTCAACATGAAATTCATGTAAACAACAG
>NC_039366.1:54310829-54336341 GCF_003573695.1 Papaver somniferum
AAAAAAAAAAAAAAAAAAAAAAAAAAATATATATATATATATATATATATATATATAAGAAAAATGCTATGATCAGTTGTTGAGCGGGTCTATCTCTATATTACTCCATATCCAGCTGTTGAGCGGATACCCTATGTTATCCAGCTGTAGAGCGGATACCTCTCCATCTTAATCTTTATCCAGCTGTAAAGCGGATTTTGTTTTGTTGAGCAGGTTTTGTTTTGTTTTGCTCCGGACTAGCAAAATGTAAGTGTGGGGGAATCTGATAAGCACGCAAGTGCAACACTTTTATACCCGCATTTACACTAGCTAGGTCTCGTTAGCTAGCTAATAATATGATTTTAGGTCATTTACATGAATTACAAGAAAAACCGTTTGCCCGAAGAATAAATGGCTTAATTGGAGGAAAAATGACGTTTGCGACAAAAATGAGCAAAGTCACTGGCTGCAAAATAACCTTATGTGGCTGTCCTGGTATTCCTATATGTCAGCACCACAGGAGGCTCAAGCCATCTCATGCATGTTATGAAAAACAAGAGTTGTCTTTGCTTGTTCAAATTAGCCCAGCCCACTGGTGGCTAAGGAGGTGGACGTGGCATCATTTTCATCACATCTTGTTCGATCAAAACAAGAAGAAGACGCTCTCATTTCTCCTAGGCGAGGTGTGTTCATAGAATCATAATATGACAGAAAAGGGATCTGAGCAGAAATGGTATTTGTGAATTCTCCAACCAGCTGCCATCTTCTTCTTCCTCGTCTATCGTTCTCTCTTCGCCGATGGAACCTGAATTCTTATCACGAAACAACAACAGCAGCACCAGTACTTGATTTAGGGCATCAATTGTTCAAGATTTATCTCAAATAAATAAAGCAGTGAAAGAAGAGGATTGAGAACCAGTTGGGTATGAAGATGAACTAGCGACAAAGAGCATCCAAGTCGGGATCGTGAGCTAATTACTGAATCCAATTTGAACTGAAAATGGGGTACCTGTTCTTAAGAATTGGAGGGTAGTTAACAATGAAGAATGGTTGGGGTAGTATGGTTGTTTACCAAGGAATGAGAGTGCAGTCAGTGGTAATTTATACGATGGGTTTCGACCTAATTTTGGTGTTGGATAATGGTGGATGTTGCAGCAGTTCTAAAGATGTAAATGGATCTGTGGGTTCTTGTTTAGAAGCATTGGTGTTGATTGAGTTTTTCGCCGTGGAATCGACTGAATTTGTATCTCAATTTGATGTACTCCGATGAGTATTATCAACAACAGATCAGTGGTTTTTTTTATGAGGTTTGAATGGCTGATTGCTTCGATGTTGGGCTCGATCTGTGCTGTTGTGGGGTTGAGATTCAAACCAATTATTTTGATTTCGTGTCAATAGCAGCGTCTGCAATGGGTTCTGCCCAGATATGGTTTGGACTAAATGACGATTGACAGTATCGATGGAATTGGGGCTAGCTGAAGTCCTGAGATAAATGATAAGAAGTAATTGTTGCTGGTGTTGGTTCGATTGTGAACTGAAGTTCAGGGAGAAAAGATCGGAGTTGGGTACTGTTGTCGGAGTCTTCTAATGGCCTGTACTTGAAGGTGATGTGCTGTGGCTAGATATGAGAGCTGGTGCTGGTGGCCATACTTTGGAAGGGCCTGAATGTAGGAAGTGGAGGCTGTGAATGGACTGGGCTTTGTTGCTGCCTCCAACACAAGAGGAGACCTAAAGTGTTATTTAAGCCAGCAACGAGGATAAGAAAGGGGGGCGGTCTACAGGGAGTAACTAGGTTTAAGCTTTCTTACCTTGGCTATGCTTATCTTGTTATTACCTTTGTCAATTTCTATGGCTTTTGAGAAAGCTATGTGTAGTTAAATCCATTATCAGGGTGAAAGGATGAACTTGTAGGCTTGTTTATTTGTGTTCAAAAAAAAGGTTTCTCAACTGCAAAAGCTTAATGATAATTGTTTCTGTTTCTCTTCAATGCTTATTTTCTATTTAATTTCTCATATTCTATGCCATGTATAGTCTATTGTTCGGTTAATAAAAATTCTCATTTGAGCCTTGTTACCAATTGATTTATGAACATTCTTAGACTAATCATGCCTTGTATGAATAGTTCTTAGGATTTCTACATTAGGTTGAGAACAAACATAACTTTTGATAATTTTGTCGATAAATCTTAAACGTCACATCTTCCATGTACTAGCTAGGTTTGCTATTATACATGAGTTAAATGAGACCTTTGTGGTAGAACATAAGAAGCATTAGCCTACAATGGATTCTCGTAACCTTGACACGTTTATACCCTTGATAACATCCTTCAATTATTTGCTTTAGTTCTTTTGTTTGTTTATTTAGTTCGTATAAAAATTCAGAATTCTTCATATTGAAACATCTTTGACTTGAAAGTAGTGAGTATCGATCAGAATTGTGTTTGACATTCCTCGTTGGAACGATCCCTATTTGCCACTATCCTCACATAGTGCACCGTATACTTGCGGTTAATAAATGTCGGTTTTCCGATTCATCGGAGTTGTATCTGAGGAGCTGGAATGTAAGGCTATGCTGGCAGCTGTTACTCTGGCACCCTCTAAGAACTTTAATTATGTTATTTATGAATCAGATTGTGAGACTTTAATGAAATCCATCAATGGTCAAACCTATTATGTTAATTGGATGAATCAAGCTTTGGTTAATATTAATTCTAATTGGACAGAACACACAATTATTTGAGTAATGTGTTTTAGTTCACTTAATTCTAATTGGGGCCACAGCTTCTTCCAGTTCTTACGATTTTATTTTTCAACTGTACCCAGACGTACTCCACTTTTTGCAAAGTTAGTTTTTTACTTTAGTACCATTATAACAACTGCAACAACACGTACCCCGCTTTTTAGTCGCATCGCACTCCGGTCTTTTAGAGCCGTCAAAGCAGAAAACTATGCAGCAGGATAACAAGATTTGACTGAGAAAATTCTTAACATAGAACGTGCAGCATGCAAATTGAAGGATCTTTACCTTCCTATTTTACCAAATTATTTACGATATACACTTAAAGATTTTTCCAAATTATTTATTAGTAAAAATATTGCCAAATTTCCATTTACCCTCTGTGTTCATCTCTCTCGTCTTAAATCATTTCATGTTTCTACTCTTAAATCTTCTAACCTCCCCCTAGAAAACTAAACAAGTGGTTTACTTTGACCATCTGATTTATCTCCTGGATAAACCATATATTCCCCTGTCAGTTTTGCTTTGCGGAATAATCGGATCGACCGTGTAAGTAATTCTTTTCAGTACTGCTTTGTTAACTGAGATTGTAACTCTAATGGTCATAGTATATTGTCTTCACATGAAACTGTATGTAGGTAGCTAACCTATGATTATTTGTATGATTCATATATGATAATTGAACTCACACTGTGATTTGTGATTACTCTTTGTGTACGTATTACTCTTTGCAATGATATTGCGTAGTCTTATTCGGACCACAATAGCATTTTCACAAGATGTTCACAAGTTTTTTCTCCGTCCAGGTATCTGAGAATTCATAATGGATCATAGAGCATGGATAAATCTTGGATGTATACCGATAGAACCAAATCGTGTTATCAAGACGGAGTCGATGCATTTATAAAGTTTGCTACGCATACATACCAACAGGATATTGCGAATGGGAAACGGAAACCATACCACAAGGGAAAAGTTAAGTTTCTATGTCCATGTGTGAAATGTCTCAACCTCTATGCGCACAAGGCAAGTAAAGTTAAGTATCATTTATTTTCTTCTGGATTCATTCAAAATTATGCGGTATGGACTAAGCACGAAGAAGGAGGTGAGTCATCAAGGTGGACACTTCTGGATGGTAATGGCAGCGACGGTCCGCACTCTGATGAACAAACACATGCTGCAGAGACTAGAGAAATGGTTAGTGATTTATTAGGAGACAACTTTTCAAAGGATTCTGAGAAGATGCAACGGATACTCGAAGATGTTGGGAAACCCCTATACGAAGGATGTGCCGATTTTACAAAGATATCTGCAATGTGTGAACTGTTTAACCTGAAGAGCAAGCATGGAGATTCCGACAAGTTATTTAATGAACTTCTACCGCTGTTAAAATCCATGCTCCCTCCAGGAAATGAGATGATGAAAAGTACATATGAATCTAAGAAGGTGATGAGAGATTTGGGTTCAGGTTACGAAAAGATACATGTATACATCAATGACTGCATTCTCTATAGGAAGGATTACGAGGATCACATCAAGTGTCCCACCTGTGGGGAATCAAGATGGAAAGTTGACGACACCACACACGAGGTTTATGAAAAAATTCCGGCAAAAGTCTTGTTGTATTTCCCAATTATCCCAAGACTGAAACGGTTGTTTCAATCAAAGAGAATTGTCGAATATTTTATTGTGGCACGACACCAGAAAGAAAGAAGAGGGTGTTTTACGACATCCGGCGGACTCACCAGCATGGAAAAATATAGATGAAAGATATCCCGTAATTCGTGATGATCCTCGAAATCTGCGGCTAGGCATTTCGGCTGACGGGGTTGACGTAAACAAAGGCATGCAAAAACAGCACAGTGTGTGGCCAATTCTGACAGTGATTTACAACCTTCCGCGAGAGTTGTGTATGAAGAGAAAGTTCACCATGCTGTCATTAATTATCGATGGGGGGCCTTGTAAGGACATTGATGTTATGTTACAACCGTTTGTCGAGGATCTCAAGGAATTGTTTGAGGGAGTCCAATGTTTTGATGCGCTGAAACAGGAGATGTTTACTCTACGTGCGGTTGTTTTATGGACAATAAATAATTACCCTGTTCTCGGTACACTGTGTGGTTGCCCCTACCAGGGACGAGACGCCTGTAAGGTGTGTGGGAGAAATACTTACTATGTCAGGCTAAAACATTGTAGAAAAGAGGTTTATACCGGTCATAGAAGATACCTACCATACGATCATCCATTCAGACGTCAGAAGGGGTTCAACGGAAAAGAAGAAACTGAAAAGGCTCCGGAACTTATGACCTCGTCACAAATATACAATGAGGTAAAGATTATAAAGAATAAATGGGGAAAGGGACGGAAGAACATTGTGGTGGAATTTGTGCAGGAAAACCCTGGAAGAGGTGGAAAGATGAAGAGAATCGAAAAGACCATCGACCCAAAAAAGGGGAAGGGGAAGGAAAAGGAGACCGAAAGGCGCTACTGGAAAAAGTTCAATAAATGGTTCCGGCTCCCCCCTACTGTCGGTATCATGTTGTCCACCATTGCATAGATTTCATGCACGTCGAAAAGAATGTATGCGAGAGTATCGTTGGAACATTGTTGAACAATGAATTTAAGTCGAAAGACCACCTTGCTGCTCAAATGGACCTGAAGGATATGGGTTTTAGAGACGAGTTGCAACCTCGGGAAAATGGCAAAGGGGGATATATACTAAAGGCAGCATGTCACTCATTAAGCCCGGAGGAAAAGGACAAGTTCTGTGCAACATTATCCGAGATAAAGGTTCTACAAGGGTATTGTTCAAACTTTTCAACACTGGTGAATCGAAAAGATCGAAAGCTTATCGGACTAAAATCGCATGATTATCACATACTAATGCAACATTTTTTTACCATTGCGATTAAATCAATTATGTCGCAGCCAACAAGGTATGCTATTATCAGGTTTTGTTTCTTTTTCAGGGCAATATCTAGCAAAGAAATCAAGGTGGCAGAGCTAGAAAAATTGCAGTCGGATCTCGTTGTGACGTTGTGCTTGCTCGAGAAATACTTTCCTCCATCCTTTTTCGACATCATGGTTCACTTAACTGTGCATCTTACCAGGGAAGTGCAAATTTGTGGTCCTGTATTCTTTCGATGGATGTATCTGTTTGAAAGGTGCATGAAGGTCATAAAAGGGCATGTGCGAAACAGAAACATACCTGGAGGAAGCATTTCTGAAGGGAACCTTGCGGAAGAGACTATTGAGGTTATCAGTGAGAACCAACAAAGTATAAATGATACAGCCGGAATTCCACCAGACAAACTCAACACATCTGACACTGGCGAAGATTCTTATTCTTTCAGGGGAAAACCAATGTCAAATCCTAAGATTCCTCGTGTTGATAAGGATCTGTTTGATAAAACGCATTTTTATGTATTGCGGAATTCGCCTGAAGTTGCTCCTTACGTTGAGTAAGTATAACTAGATCTAACTAGATAACCTCATTTTTTATTTAGTTTTTGATTCTGTGTCCGAATTTCTGTAAAGATAATAACATTAATCATTGTACTGTCCAGCCGACACCAGATTTTTTTTAAGGATAAATATCTTGGTATGAGTGATATACAGCTAGATCAAAAACATCGTGAAGAGTTCGCCAAATGGTTACAAAAAGTGGTAAGAGTTTGCAGAAAATGTCACTCTTGCTATGTAACTTTTGCGTTGAGACGGAGGCTAATCCTTATAATGTATTTCAGGTTGACAGTGAGTGGGAAGACTCTAGGGAAAACTTCAAGCAGGACTTAAGGTGGATATCAATCCCACCGAATGCACAAGTAGAGACATACGAAGCATATCACATCAATGGATACCTGTTTCGCACAAAATCTCATGATGGTTCCGTTAACCAGAATAACGGGGTTTACGTAAAGGCAACTGATACACACATTAGACAAGCGAGGATTACCCTTAATCTGGAGGATTATTATGGTGTTTTACAAGAGATATGTGTGCTGACATATCATTCGCTGAAAGTGCCACTTTTCAGGTGTAAATGGGTTACCAAAGCAGGGGTATCAAAAGACAAATTTGGCTACATTTTGGTTGAGCTTGATAAGTTGGGACTCTAGGATGATCCTTTCGTTGTAGCCTCCCAAGCTAAGCAGGTATTTTATGTGCCAGACCAGGAAAATAAAAGAAAGTCTATTGTGTTAGGTGCACCTACCCAAATCTGGAAATATGTTGGTGATGAAGTCGACGAGGAATTCAGTACGGCAGTTATTTGTCGGAATGAGTATAAATTGCCAAAGGTAGATAAACTTGACCTGCAAAGGACATCCAGGGATGATTACTATCGGGACGACATTAAGGGTAGAACTGTAAGGAAACCACCAGCACCAGCACCAACAGCAGTCCCTGCTTCTCAAACGACTGCATCTGAGCAACCATTTCCAAGGACTTAGTGACAAGTCAGGTGATAGAATGTAGTTGTTTGGATTTTTCTGTTAACTAGAGAATGAATGTATGGATTGTTGAAAAAAATTTATTCTTAAATCATGGTGGGGTTTTGTATGCAGATGGGTTTTAGCAATGTTGGATGAGTTTAGATTTGGCTATACTGATTATTGAATTAATATTCTGTCATGCTAGGATTAGTAGTAATAGTACTAGGCTTGCACATAGATTTTTTTTTTTGGAATTGGGCCTAAAATAGTCTTTGAATTAATCTTACTCCAACAACATTTTATAAACTGGAGTAATACCCACCATCTTAAACAACATTTTATATACCCTGTTGATTCATTAATTCAGTCATTTCTACCCATATCTACTTAACAATCATTGGAATTTTAGAGTCATTCACCAAGAACATTGTTTGTTTGTACATTTACAAAAACAAGAAGACAATAACAAAAACAAGTCCAATACTACAAACATTCCTTTAACATTTATCATCTCATTGAGCATTATATCAAGTTTTTTCAAATTTCCGCATCAGCACCACAAGTTCACACAACTATCAAACCCTCAAAAGATCAAAGCTTTAAACTACCATTACATATTCTCAAAATACCTTCACCAAAAGGCCATAACCCAAACCCCTTTCATTACAAACCTGTAGTTGCAGGAAATCCTACACTACACCCCTCATATGATTTCATTGTTGATCAACTCATTTTTTAGGTTTACACTCTTAATTTTATTGATAAATCTTTGGATGTTCTTACAAGAAAGATAAAGAAATCAAGAATGGTCTCTGCTCTGGACTTTCTCTCTCCTATTTACTTGCTTCTTCTCAAAAGAGATCTCTCTCCCACTTTACAACTCGAATGACTATTTATAAGGAAATACATAGTGGATGATAACTAATTTGTCCTTTATTTTCGGATATGGTTTACGACATTCTCGCAACCTTACAAATGTTAATTTCGCAAGCTCTCTAATTTTCGCAGGACTATCACATCTTTCTCATGATCCTTGCTGACGTCGTTTCTGAAATTGTTCTGCTATGCTATTGTGTTGTACCATTGATAATTTCACTGAGACATAATTGTTGCGAGATTATGATCCTACATCTTGCCTCTTCTCATATCTTCTCTGCAAAGTAGAGAATGATGTGAGAAATGCCGCAGCTGCTTATCTTTTCATATTCCACATTTATCACACGTACTCTCTCTTCCATTTATTTCTTGACACGTCTTTTGTAACCGCTACTTTTCAACCGCTCACGTCTCTTCGTCTTAATGGTGCTTATTTCTTCGAGTAAAAAATTTTCTTTATATACTCTTCTCCCCCTCTTTCCACTTTTCTTTTTATTTTCTCTTCTATTTTTATTCCCTCATCTCTGCAACTCTGTTATTCTTCTGCAAATTCTGCTGCTATAATTTTTTCTTCCTTCAATCCTTTTACTTTCTATACATTCCCATACTCTATATTGAAACATGGCTCCAAGTGGTCATAGATATTAGAAGAATTTATAAGGTGTCCAAAAAGATCTTGCTGATAAAGGTTTTACACTCTCCACCATTCCTGGTGAGAATGCCAAATCAATTCTTTCTATCAAGCTTTTCTCTAATCAAAATTGTGATGATCAATCAATCATAATTTCGCTAGGTTAGATTCTCGCAGGTCTCCCTGTTCCTCTTTATAACCCATATCTTCCTTTATTTTATGAAATTCTCGCTCATCCGGGATTTTCGCGAGCCATCTTCCAACTAAGTGGGGACAGCATCCGTCTGATGCTAGAGTTCGCTAATCGTGGTGATGGTAGAGGATCTCTTTACTCCAAAGAACTTAGGGATCCAAAATTCGCAAACCTATAGATAGTTGCTGAGAAGTATACAGTGGCGAATTTCTTTGAAAACTACGAACTTATCTCCATCAAGAAAGAGAATACTCGCTGGGGTATTCGATTAAGAAGGAAAGATAACATTGATGAAGCCAAAATTCTTATGCAAGATATTGACTGGCATTCTGGTAAAAACACAACTCCTCGCCAATCCAAAGATGATAAATGGTGTGTTTTTCCTTTAATGCTAAAGGGACCCTACATTGCTGGATTAAACATTCTTCCTGCAAATCTCGCTGCATATCAACCTTGGGTTTTCTCTTGGCCCGAGAAGTAGAAAGAGGTATGTTTCTCCCCTTTAACTCATTTTATATTTCTTTATTGATTTTTACTATTCTGTTCGCTAACTCTTGCGACATTCCGCAGATCCAAAAACTAAAGGATAGTTATAACAGGACTGGGAAATCTAGTACTCTGTTAGCTCTTCGCTCATACACAGATGAGGTAAGAAATTTTCTCTTATGACTTTAAATAGTACTGTTACTTCCATGCTTCCATTTCTTATTTCTATCTGTGTGTGAAGATTATTGCTGAAGTAGAAGAATCTGTTGATGTTGCGAAGATTGTTGATAAAGGTAAAGGTACTCTTCGCAAGGAAAAATCAACTGGTCCTTCTCCAAAGAAAAGAAAAGTTCGTTCTTCTTCTCCTTCAAATGTTCTTCCTAACAAAAATTCCGAAAGTGACAAGGGTAATGAAGATAACGATGATCTTGCTGCAACTGAAGATTCTCCACCTGAATCTTCTATGGCTAAGCTTTCTGGCCTCTTTTCTGATTCTCTACAAGGAATGGGAGATAGCCAATTCGCAAACACCTGCAAAGCTCTCGCTACCCTTTGTGATGTCCCTTTACTGGATGGTGATAGATCTCTTCGTGGAGTTTCTAGATCAGTGACTCCCGACTTCTTGCATTCTCTCAATAGTCGGGTATACTTTTATCTTTTTACTTCTTCATTGTTATAACTCAAAATCTCTTTCTATATTAATATTTTTTATTTCTTTTCGCAGGCTGGAAAATCTTCTTTTGCTGTTGCCTCAGATCTAGAGAGACGACGCGAAAATCTTGAAAAGAAGAATCTTCAATTTCGCAAAAAGAATGAAAAATTGGAAGCTGAAGTTAAAAGTCTTCGCGAGAAAAATAGACAATTAAAATTGATTCTTCCTCGTATAAGAACAAAATTTCTAGCCTTCAACAAGCTAATAATCAGCTTTACGGTATGTTACTTTTCTCTTTTCTCTTTATTCATTCATCATGTTGTTTTATCTTATTTAAATGATCCTTTTTGCAGACATTTATGGTCTTTCTGATGAAGCTACCATTCTTCGCTCATTTCCTAATGCCTTGGATAATGATACCCTTCTTGAATGTCTTAACAATTCCTTAAATAGCTTCTTAAATGATAGAATTTCATCTCTTTCTCTAAATGAACTTAGATCGAAATTTCGCCTCTTAGAAATTGATCATAGATCCAGTTTAGGCTTAGCCAACAGATTTAAACGTCTCCTTATTGATTCCAAAGAGAAAACCAATGAGTTAAGAACCAAAATTAGCGGTGTCATAGATGATAAGGATCGTATCTCTGATCAAGGTGCCAAGGCTTTGGCGAAATTCCAAGAGGCTCTCCTTGAAGTTCAACTTGAGCGAGATGAAGCTAACCACAAGAATATTGAACTCTGCGAAAGGGAAAATCAAATTCGTTCTCGTCTTCTCATAAGTAGTGAGGATGAATTTGTCTGGGCTGCGAAAATTTTAGATGATGCTAGAAAAGATTTAGGCGTAAATGTTAGTGTCCAAGTTGAACATACATCCTTGATTAGAGACATGATTTCTGACAGAGACGGTTGCTAATTGCTCTTCTTTACTAATCTTTTGCTTCTTATGAATTTTCATCAAGTTAATAATTAATTGTCTTTTGTTCGCAGATTCTGAAAATAAATATCGTGAGAAGATTGAAGAACTTGAAGCTGAAAAGGAGGAACTCGCAAAGAATCTTTCTTCTCGCAACGACAAGTATTCTAGATTGAAGAATCAAATCAAGATCACCGTTGCGAATTTTCAGAATGACGCTATGCATTTTCGCAATCAAACCATCCAAATGGTTTGTGATGATCATAATATCCCACATTCTGATTATCCTTGTCTTTTAGAAGAAATCCCACATAATACTCTCAGTTTGATTATCTCTGATAGCGAAGCTGACGATGAAGAGTCTGATAGTGATGGAAGTTCTGATGGTGATGAAGATTCTGACGCAGATGGAGAAGGAAACAAGTCTGATGAAGATAATGAGGATTAACCAAGAAATAGTCTTTACTTCTTTCTTTGATTCTTTGTAATACTTGTACACTTATTTCTTCTTTCTGTATATTTGTGTTTCTTTCATTTTGACCTGCGTAAATGAAAACAATTCTTCTTTGCAATACAACTAATCAATATAATTATCAACTCTTGAATTTTTGAGTAAATCTCTCATATGGAGATAAATAACATTTTCTAATTTCATACATTCCCATACTTGCCTCTGTTATTTGAATCCAAATGAGAGATTTCATAAAAAATTTCTTATTGTATAATTTCGCAACTTTTTGCGAAATGAATTTTGTTTCTTTTCAAAATCTCATTCCTGTGTGGTCTTATTTTTCCTTCCTAATTAAAGGTCTTATTATGCCACCTTTTGTCATTGCGACAAAATCGTAGGACGTCCTTGCATTTTCATACAAAAATCCATTGATCTTGTCTTAACTTTTTCTTTTGTATTATGGCCTCTTCAGGAATGTTGCGACAATATGACAGGCCTAAATATTCTTGCGAAAACAAAGCCCCATGACATTGCCGTCTTGCGACGAAATCGCAGGACGTCTTCGCACTTTCATGCGAAAACCCATTGATCTCGTCTTATCCTTTTCTTTTGTATTATTGCCTCTTCAGGATTATTGCACAAATATGACAATCCTTAATATCCTTGCGAATAAAAAGCCTCATGACATTTGTGTCTTTAGAAACTTATCATCTCCCTAATGGAGGGTGCCGCCCTTATCTCCCCCCTGATTTCCCCTTCAAGGAGGCGTACTTCTACCATACAAGGTTAGCTCCTCCCATCCAGTCTTAACAACAACAAGTTTTTTTCGCAACCTCTTATCCCTTTTGCCTATAGGGCTTATGGTTACGAGACTGCACCCTAAGTGGGGTTTTCTTCAGGCCGAGTGCAGTATGAGCCAAGACTTGTCAAGAATGGCAAGGACGCTTCAAACTCCCCCGGCACTCTTGACTCAACCGTGTACCTCGGCGCTTTGATCAGATTCTGCACTCCTTGGGAGAGTCCTTATTACCTTAGTCGCCCAACCTAAGTCATATGCTTAAGTTTAGAATCCAAGGTGCCTCTCCCGGATGGGCTTCATTGACCCCAAATCTCCATGATTCAGGTTCCGGTGGCGGTGTAGCCTTTCCCTGAATCATGCAATAGGTACCCCCTTATATGACGTACTTTAGGTATTACATTTGCCTCTTGCGAAATTGTATTCGCGAACTAGGGTGTACGCCATAAAGGTTCGCCTCTTTCTCTATTGTCATTCTTCTCTGATTATTTTCTGTAAAATTCATTATCTCTACGAGAGTCTCGCAATTCAATATATTGTATCTGAATTTCGCAATCTCAATTTTGTTGTTCAATCAAATGTATTTTTGAGAATTTTACTTATTGCGAGATTATCGCAACAACTTAATCATTCATACATTTCTTGTGTTTTATTACTTTTGCCCTCCTCTGCTTCTTTATTATTTTCTGCTACTGCTTCCTTGTTAATGGTATGTTCATCCTTTTTATTCTGAGCTAGCATTAATTTCGCAACATCTCTTCTCCTTTCTTTTCAATTGTATCCACCATCAACTTCTCACTTCTTTGTACGTCCTTGATTTTGTGTCGCCAGTTTTCCTTCTTGTTTGCTCTTCCTTCGCAAGATTCTATCTCAGTTTCGTAACATTTCTTTCCTTCAATCCAATCTCCTTTTATGATTCCTACACCATTGGGGTGAGGGAATTTGATGCATTGGTGGAAAGTTGAAGCTACACCTAGAATCCCATGTAGCCAAGGTCGACCAATTAATGCATTGCAGGGTGATTCTACATCAACGACACATAATGATATTTCAGAAGATATTCTCTTCAATGGAATTTGCATAGTAACCTCCCCTTTAGGCTTGTTAGCGGTACCATTAAAACCATATATCTTATATGTTGATGGTATAAGATCATCATCTCTTCCACCCATGGTTTTATAAGTATGATAAAATAAGATGTTCACAGAGCTTCCAGTATCGACTAGAATTCTATTGATTGCCCATGAATCTTCAGCTTCATCATCCTCATCTTCTTTCGGTTTTGGATTAATTTCTAATTTTATTACCAATGGATTGTCATGCACCTCTTCTCCTTCGGGAATTTCTTCTGCGGTAAAAGAAATGATCTGTTTCTGCCATTCCTCTAGTCGCGAAATTTTCGCAATATTCATAATTTCTCTTCCATTACTATCTCTTGCGAACACTCTACTCAAAACATTATCATGAAAATCTTCAATTGTCTTATATGAATGTACGATAGAGTGACATAATAGATTTTTTGCTTTTGCACCAACTTCTATGAAGAATGTTTCTTTCTTTTTCATCGTATTCACCTTGTGATGTTCTGGCGGTGGTGGTAATGGTTGAGATTGCGGATGCCCTACCAGAAAGTCGTTTAGTTTTCTTTGATATATCATTCTCAAAATAATTCTCTTTACGTTTCTGCAATCGTTTGTGGTATGTCCATGAAAATGATGATAAGAAAAAAATTCATGACTTTTGTGGTTTGGGGGTGGTTTCGTTCCCATGTTCCATAGTGTTGGTATATTCTCCATCAAAATTATATCTTCCCATATCTTCTCCACACTTGCATTTAGAGGTGGCATCTTGATTTCTTCCCATATTACCTTGTGACCTCCTTGTCCTCTATTAAAGTTTGGTCTTTGACCTCCATAAGTTTCTTGCGGTTGATCGAGTCTTTGAATCTTGTTATTTCCTCCACGATTGTAGAAATTTCTTTCTCTTTCATACTCTTCTTGATCTCGGCTCCCCGTAGCTACCAACTTCTGCTGATTGTTTCCTGTCACCTTTTCTTGTTGTACTTGCGAAGTATTCGCCACTGTGTTTATTAGCTTGGGTAATAAGCTTGCATTCGCTGTTTGTGAGCTGGTTTTCACAACTGGATATGATTCCATTTCATTTTGTCTTTCCTCTAAAGCAATGTATTCTTCTTGAAGTTCTCGCAATTCAGTCTTGTAATCGTATTCTTGACTCTGAAAATTTGGACATACAACAAGTTTGTTGCAAACATAGCATTGATAAATGATAATATGAGATATCTCTCATCTACGCGGCCAGCCATTTCGCTACACATAGTTCTCCATCTTTTAGTCAAGTGTTTCAAACTTTCGCCAATCCTTTGTTTTAATCCAAACACATCTTCTATACCAGGTCGTGAGGAATTATTACTTATATATGCTCCCAAGAATGTGGTCTGCAAATGATTGAAGGAGGTTATTATATTCTTTGGTAAACCTTCAAACCATTTTAACGCTTCTCCTGTTAAACTAGATGCGAAATATTTGCACAATACCGCATCATGATTTTCCCATTGTAACATGCACCTCACATAAGCTTTAATGTGTTGAATTGCACAAGTTGTTCCATCGAAAGTGCTGGTTAATGCAGGAAAATTGTATTTCGGTGGTATTCCTCCTAATTGTACTTCCCTTGTAAATGGAGTTTTCGCAGCTTCTTCTATTGCTTCATCCAATTGCCTTCTACCTACTTCTCCTATGTTATTTAGCATTCCTCTCATTTATTCTAATTCTTTCAAGATTTGTTTATTTACACCTGAATCTTGACCCATTGGTCTCTTTAATTTTGCTTCTCTTCTTCTGCGTTCACGTCTATCTTCTCTTGCGAAATTTTGTATCTCTTCTTCATTATTCTCATCTCGTCTTCTTCTGCGATTCTCTTCCTCATCTTTATCTTGAATTCGCAAATGATGATGTCGTTCATTTTCCCCTCCATAATTTTTTTCATTTCTTATCGATTCAATTCGTTGTCTTTCAACCATTCTCTTTACTCATATCATACTCTTCATTGAGATTATCGTTATTCGAGTTTTGTGTACGCCTTCTTTCTCGATTATCATGATTGTTCTGGCGAATTGTCTCCTGAAGCTCTTGTTCTTCCATTTCCGCTCTCAATCTTTCACGTTCGCAAATTAAACGTGCTTGTTCAGCATTATGTCTTTCAATTTCTTCTTCAATTGTCTGTTGATTTCTTTGAGTTTCCCTCACATGTAAATTCTTCTTCCTTCCTCTTGATTTCCTTCGCCATCTTGGTTATTTTGCTTCTGATTTTTCCCGTTCTCTTGATTTCCCCCAATTTTTCCATTATCAAAAGTTTCATTTTGTGGAATGTAACGATTATCAGTTCTTTCTCTATTTTCGCGATATTATTCATTAGGATTTGATGTTTTTTCTTGAATATTATTTCCAGCATTGATTGTGGATGAATTTCGCCTCATTTCTCTTCTAGTCGATCTTGAATATGACTTTGTGATACTTCTCGATCTTCTATTCTGCAGTCTTATATTCTCCATCCTTAATTCGTGATTTTGCCTTGTTAAATTCGCACGTTCTTCTGCCTCAGCTCTTATTTTTTCATGTATTCTTCACCTCAATGTTTCTAACGCTCCAATTTCCTCATCTCCATGAATTATTCCTTCATCTACTTCTTGATTTCTCTCTTCCTGTCTGTAATTTCTATTTTGTTGCTCTTCTTCTATTTCTTCTGCTGAATTTGATCGCCAAGTGTGTACGCTCACTCTGTCATAATCTGTATTCCTCTCTTGAACTAGTGTTTGTTGAATTGGCGATTGAACTAGATTTTCTCTATTATTTCTCATTCTAGTAGATTCTCCCATTTCACTTCTTTCTCTTCCAGCAATTCTTTTGCTTCTTCTAATAGTAGTCGGTTGTTCGGATGTACTTCTTCTAGCCATTTCTTCAATGCTAACAGTATTGCAAGAAATTATGAAAAATCATTAATCAATCACTTTAAATTTTCTCAAATCTCAATATCAACCTTTAGCTTTTTCTATAATAATCTTCAATTTTTCCCTGTTTCTAGCGCCATTATGTAGTTGCAGGAAATCCTACACTACACCCCTCATATGATTTCATTGTTGATCAACTCATTTTTTAGGTTTACACTCTTAATTTTATTGATAAATCTTTGGATGTTCTTACAAGAAAGATAAAGAAATCAAGAATGGTCTCTGCTCTGGACTTTCTCTCTCCTATTTACTTGCTTCTTCTCAAAAGAGATCTCTCTCCCCCTTTACAACTCGAATGACTATTTATAAGGAAATACATAGTGGATGACAGCTAATCTGACCTTTATTTTCGGATATGGTTTGCGACATTCTCGCAACCTTACAAATGTTAATTTCGCAAGCTCTCTAATTTTCGCAGGACTATCACATCTTTCTCATGATCCTTGCTGACGTCGTTTCTGAAATTATTCTGCGACGCTATTGTGTTGTACCATTGATAATCTCGCTGAGACATAATTGTTGCGAGATTCTGATCCTACAAAACCATTACTACAAATTTGAAACAACGACTACCCCCTTCAACTTTACAATCCAAACACAAGAAAATTCCCTGTATATTACTACTTTCCCACAAAATCAAAATAAAAGGAAATCCAAAATCGTCTGCATCAACTTTCAAAATACAAAGAAACTTACCGTCTTTCGCGCCAACATCATGAAGAGTAGAAGGAAGGAAAATTACCAGAAAAGTTGTTCTGCAAAAAACTTGTTGATCTTTTTCAGGATTTATGGAATGCCTGAAAATCTAGCCTTTCCTGGTAACTCTGATGATCTTACCACCGTTCATCCTCATCAGTATCCAGACCCTCTTCACCATAGTCCTCGCTATCAGATGGTGCAGAAGAAGTCCCACTGGATGATGATTCATCATCACTATCCTCATCCCCTTCTTCCCTTTCTTCCTCACTTGACTCATAATCGAGATCAGCGATTCGACGGCTCACCTTCACTGCAACAGGTTCACCCTCACTCATGGTGCGAGCAAAAATATTGGGATTGGCAAGTTCATATTCAAATCGCCTTCTCGCCTTCTCATCATGATAAGAATTCATCAATTGCTTGGCCTCCGCAGCATCCGAATCTAGGTCACTGGTATCCACTTCCTCCACTTCATACTCATACCCTTCTGAGGCCTCGGAATCACTTTTTGTTGAACTGCCAAACTTTAGGGTCTCGGCCTGCTTCTCAGCCTTTTCCTCATCCTTCCGTTCTTGACATTCTAATAACTTGGGTATCCATGCATTATAGAGAGCCTCAAATCTCCTTTTCTTCCGCTCCTGAACAGCCTCTTCTGCCTCACTCTGACGAGTTTTCTCTTGAATCCGATGATCAATTTCAGACTGTGCATCTTCTCTTAACTGCTGCAATTCCTCTATGCTCAAAGAAGGGAGAATTGACTTGGCTTGTGCAAATTCAGGTGTTACTGGTGGTGCATTTGGAAGATTTCCGATGGAATTGGTTGAATTCTGGGCAGGATCAGCCATACTCTCAATTTAGTTTGCTAAACCTAAACCTTTCCTCTTCTGTTAGAGATCTCTCTGAAAATGGTAATCCCTATGCTAATGAACCCCTCAAATACCCCATTGTGCCAATTCAATTCCATTTATGGCGCTTAGTTAGCCGTCATGTCACTTTGTTAACTACGCCCATTCAAAGCCATTCGTGTCCCCTTCACTCTAATAACCACCATTACCCTATCAAGACCTATTTTCAACACCTTGGTGGGCCCGGAGGAGTGTGAAAATTAAGCGATAAAAACGGGCCTACAGTAATACCGCAAGTGCACGGTCGTCAGTTGTATCTCGTGCAAGTACGGGTCGATCCACAGAGACTGGGAGTGTTTTGGAGTTTTCTAGTTATTTGGGCTCTAAATTGCTATTGGGCTTCTAATTGTGCTTTGGGCTTAGTGGGTTTGTTTGTAATGATGAAGTGCTTTAGGCCTTGGGCCTTTGAATGATTTTGGAATGAACTGTGAACTTGGGCTCAACAGTTCAATTGTGAACTGGGCTTGGGTTTTTGAGCCTGGCAGTGAACTAGGCTTTTGAGCTTTAAACAGATTACAATGGGCTTTTGTAAAACAAGGTAATGAATGCAGTATCAAGAACAGGAGAAACAAATGAGAAGAAAGAGCAAATAGTGGCAGTGAAGCTGTGATATTTACAAAGCAATGAAGATGGTAGTGAAATAATGAGACAATGGATGATAAAACAATAAACACAAGAAAACAGATACAAATACAAAACACAAAACAGGTGACAGTGGCAGTGGAGAGTGATAGTGAAGAAAAGCAAAGGAAATGGTGAAAATGGCAGTGAGGATGGCAATGGAAATGAAGCAAAGAGAAAGAACCAAGGCCTAAGCCAAGGGCAATGGCAGGGGAGCAAAACTACATATACAAAACAGAGAAACAACACAACTAGGTTATGAATCCACCTTGTGACCTAGCCAGATAGTGTAGTTCTAGGTTGAATCCCTAATGGAACTAAGTGACAGTTAAGGCCAACTTAAGATCCTAAGCATACAAAAAGGGAATAGCAAGATAATCAGCTTGCTCAACTGATGTGCTCCTAGTATTGACTGTCTTTTGACAGTACAATCAATCACAAGCACTAGTGAGCATTGATTTCTCCCATTGCTCAATCAATTCAGTGAACTAAGGCTTCTAACCTAACATTCCACTACCTAACAGTCCACTAAAGCTTCATCTGAGCCTCAGCTAGTGAGACTTAGCTCATGACTAACATGCTAACACAAACATACATCATACAAGATAATTGAAACATGAATTCAAATATTGAACATAAACAGAGCATTGAACTACAACCCTTGAGACACTGGCTATTCCAGTGCTCTTGGGTGACACACTGGCTAGTCCAGGCATACCCCCTTTCACACACATCACAACTCTATTTATAGTTACACCCAATTCTCAAAAATACCTAATTTACAAAATTAGGGTTTATCCAAAAAAAATCCCAAAACAGTGAATTTAGGGTTTCGATTTCACCTAATTTGATGGGTCAAATCTTACCCACAACGTCGACCCAATCTTCCTCTGACTTCACTGCTTCATTCCCACACCTCAATTTCTTCTTTAGCTTCACCTAATTCATCAATCTCTAACCTAGGGTTTCAGAGATAGGAAAGGTGCGAGATTGATGAAGTAGGCGGCTAGAAAGATGGGGGAAATGATGGGTTTCGCTTTTAGGGTGGAGTAGAGTGGTTTGGTGGTGTCAGGGAATGGTGGTGATGATGGAGAAGGTGGTGACAGTGGAGTAGTTGCAGAGGGAGTGGGAGGAATAAGATGGGTTCGATGGAAAGAAGGAGGGGAGTGTTTGGCGATGGGTATAGGTGTAGGTTGTTACAGTGTGAAGCGGGTGTAGCCAATTCGATGTCCAGCGAAGCTGAGCCGTGGGATGCGGAAATTATAGATAAATCTAACGGCTACAAGTGAAGAGGCTGGTATCGACCGTCGGATACGTGATACAACGAAACTAACGGCTCAAGATGGAGTTAGGTGTTGTAGTGTTAGACAGGAGCTTCAGACTTTGATGTACTGGCGATGCTGCGACCATAGGATGCTGAGATGATCCAATCTGACGGCTAGAAAAGGAAACGGGTATGGATATATGAAATGGATTTGGGTGAGGGTTTTGGGCCTTGGGTATGCCAAGCCCATATCTTCTTTAAGAACAATTCTTCCTCTTCAAGCCCACTTCTAGCCTTTTGGTCTTGTGCACAACATTCTTCGCGGCTTCCTTGTGTAATTCCTCCCGGCTTTTCACTACTTTTCTGCTCTTTTCGCTCCGCTATTCATCCAAACTTTATTTATTACCTAAAAATGCAAAATTAGTTAATAAAAATATTTATTCTTGAAAACAAAGAAAATACAGAATATGGGATAAAATGTAGAATTAATGCACAAAAGATGAGTTAAATGCCAAGAAAAATATATAGAAATATGCACTTTTTAGCACTCATCAAATACCCCCAAACCTGAATTTTACTTGTCCTCAAGTAAAACAAAACTAAGGAAATCCTACCTATACCACTGTCGCTGGTCTCTCGAATGCATTTAGCGTATGCACTAAGCCTTTTAAACCACTAAGTGTCCCTAGTGGACGAGTGAAGTCTCGTGAAGGTTTGCTTAGAACATACCTACAAAGTTCTAGGTCAAAATATAAGCTCAGATTCCATCAAATGTGACATGTGCAAGTCAGTTTAAGCTCACAGCAAAATGGAGATGTCAATCTAGCTATCAAAGGCACAATCCTAGCACTGATAACAAATAAAGACATGTGATAAGAGTGTAAAGTGTATCTACACATGTGTAAAGAAAGATCTGAAGTTATGACTACTAATCACCAAGAGATAGTTTTTAGGATAAGAACCGAATTCTAAGCCAAGCTAGCTGTCCGGCTTTACGAGAATTGTGAATGTTCACCCAATGAGTTGGTGATATTTCAGTTTACCCGCGTTATACATCGATGGCTGCACCCTCCTTGCTTATTACAAGACTATTTACAACAAAAAGATGACTCTTTACATGACTCTTATTTACATTGATTACTCTCTTTTATTTTTGGAACAAGAGAGAATATTGTCTTTAACATGACAAAACATGGAATAAATAAATACTTGATTGAATTTTTTTTTTTTTTGTAAGAAATAACTTTGATCTTTACAACATAGTGACACTTTTGATACATGAACAAAAAGAAAAACATAATTACATGACTCTTAGCAAGAGGTGGCCCTTATCGAATGCATCCGGTCAAATTCTATGGTTGCTTTTCTTAACGTATCCTCCAACTTCTATCCCAGCCAACCAAAGAACAAGCTAGTCAAGTCTCATTCAGTATTCTAAAGTGATTGGCAATCTAACTTCCTATCAAACACCTTGAAGATCGAGGCTATACATGTATTGGTAGATCGTGCGCGTGCAAATTTCTTATCACTATGTGAATTGTGCTAGAATCAGGGTGCCTAAATATCTAGACTAAGACTCCTAATAATTACATATTTGCACAAGAGTCAACATTTCAAGGTAAATGAGCTCCATTTTTATGTTTTTTTTTTTTTTTTTGAATTTTGAATTTTTAAATTTTTCAAAAAGAAGGAGTTCTTGTTTTCAATTATGGCATATTATCGTGGTATCTACTCTATACCCCCAAACCTAAACTAAACATTGTCCTCAATGTTTAAAAATATGGAAAGAATTAAAATGCAACATATGGAAAGGGACATGCTGAGTAGAGTAAAAGGAGAGAGAATACCCGATTTCGGCGAAAGCAGAATTAAAACTCCGTTATCCAAGGCAAAACTCCAACATATTCGGAGTCACAATGGATGAGCACAAAATATATATAAAAGGAAATTTAACTAACACATTATCTACAAGAAAATTTGGTTTTTAATGGGATTGGACTTCTTGGGAAAAATTTGGTTTTGTCGGGAGACATTTGGTTTTGGCGGGAGACATTTGGATTTTTTTTTTTTTTTTTTTTAACAGAAAATAAAATTTGGTTTTTGAATGGGAGCAAGCCCACTGTTGGTTTTGTGTTTGCTTTGGCTCAGCTGGTTTGAAAACGTTTGGTGAAACTGAGTCCAAAATCTCGGCCTAGAATTTGGGTACTCGGCCCACTAACGAGTTAACCTAGCGTGATCGGTTACAAGCTCAGCTGGGTTTAAAAACCCAGAATACAAAATACCAGTCCAAATTAAACAAGCTCACAAAAATTAAATACAAGCCCCCAAATTAAACAAACAAGCCCACAAAAATTAATTACAAACCCAACAGAAAATAAAAAGCCCAAGAATTGGCTTTAATATTACAAGCCCACAATTAAAAATTGGAAGCCCACAATTCGGGTTCTCTTAAATGGGTTACCTTTTAAGCACAGCCCAGCTGCTCTGATATTGTTGCAAAAACCCAGTTGGGCTTTGGTTCTTTTCCTTGGTGGCGTCCCAGCAGAGGAAAAACTGGTTCAGAACAGCAGGTCCAACAGCAAATGAAGTGAAGCAGATGCAGATGCAAATGCTATGCAGTGAAATGCAAAAATAGCTAATAAAACTACAAGAAAAACATAGCACCAGTCCCCGGCAGCGGCGCCAAAAACTTGGTGGGCCCGGGAAAGCGTATAAAATTGAAGCGAAATGAAACGGGCCTACAGTAATACCGCAAGTGCACGGTCGTCAGATGTAGCTCGTGCAAGTACGGGTCGATCCACAGAGACTGGGGGTGTTTGGAGTTTCTAGCTATTTGGACTCTAAATTGCTATTGGGCTTCTAATTGTGCTTTGGGCTTAGTGGGTTTTTGTAACAATGAAATGGTTTTGGGCTCAGTGGGCTTTTGGATTGACTGTGAACTTATGGGCTTTTGGTCTTTTGAATTGCACTGGGCCTTGGGCTTTGATTAAGTCCACAGTGGACTGGACCTTTGATTTTTGGAATGAACTGAGCCTTGGGCTCAGTTGGCTGGGCCTTTAGATTAGCTAGGCTTCTGAGCTATGAACTAGATTACACTGGGCTTTTGTAAAACAAGGTAATGAATGCATTAACAAGAACAGGAGAAACAAATGAGAAGAAAGAGCAAATAGTGGCAGTGAAGCTGTGATATTTACAAAGCAATGAAGATGGTAGTGAAATAATGAGACAATGGATGATAAAACAATAAACACAAGAAAACAGATACAAATACAAAACACAAAACAGGTGACAGTGACAGTGGAGAGTGATAGTGAAGAAAAGTAAAGGAAATGGTGAAAATGGCAGTGAAGATGGCAATGGAAATGAAGCAAAGAGAAAGAACCAAGGCCTAAGCCAAGGGCAATGGCAGGGGAGCAAAACTACATATACAAAACAGAGAAACAACACAACTAGGTTATGAATCCACCTTGTGACCTAGCCAGATAGTGTAGTTCTAGGTTGAATCCCTAATGGAACTAAGTGACAGTTAAGGCCAACTTAAGATCCTAAGCATACAAAAAGGGAATAGCAAGATAATCAGCTTGCTCAACTGATGTGCTCCTAGTATTGACTGTCTTTTGACAGTACAATCAATCACAAGCACTAGTGAGCACTGATTTCTCCCATTGCTCAATCAATTCAGTGCACTAAGGCTTCTAACCTAACATTCCACTACCTAACAGTCCACTAAAGCTTCATCTGAGCCTCAGCTAATGAGAACATGAGAGAACAGATGGAACAACACATGATTAACAGGAACAACACAAAAATTGGAGAGACTGGCTAATCCAGTTCTCCCAAAACATCACATTAACAACAACATCAACAGGACAATAAAACAGGGAAAGGAATTAAACACATGAACATTACACAGTGAATACCAAGAGTGGAACATATATAGAACATCAAAGTTCTGGACACTGGCTATTCCAGCATACCCTACACAACACAACAGTCCCTTCTATTTATACCCACAGACCCAATTTGGGTTTTCCCCCAAATTACAAAATTAGGGTTCTTCCCCAAAAATATCCCTAATTTAAACAGAAATTAGGTAAATTATTTCTACCTAATTTGACAGTACAAAACAGACCCATATCTTTTCTAATGCTCTCCCTAACAGAAAATTAGGGTTCTTTAATAAATTCCCCCAAATCAGAAAATTTAGGGTTTGGTAATTCTTACCCATATTGATGTGATTTGACGAGTTTTTCTTCGACCCATTCTTCTCCTTGGTCCTCTGTTCCATTCCCATGCTTCTATTTCTTCTCTAGCCCTAGCTATTGTACCAATTTCTTTCCTATGGTTTTCTGAGAAAGAAAAGAAAAGAAATTGGTAGGATAGATGGCTAGAATATGGGGGGAATGATTATAGTGGAGTTGGTGGTGGTGTACGGTGTGAAGGAGTGGCGTTTGGTGGTACGGCAGTGGTGGTGGCGGACATGGTGGAGTTGGCAGGAGCAGAGCTCGACTGCTCGAAGGAGGAAGATGAGAATTTGGGTAAGGTGCGTTTGGCTGAAGGGTATAGGTGTTCGATACTTGGGTGTTAGGCGGGTTTAGCAATTGTTGATGAACAGCGAGGATGAGACGTTGGATGCGAAGATGATGGATCGATCTAACGGCGTGACAGAAGGAAGCGAGGAGCGACCGTTGGATGCGGAAGTACAACGAAACTGACGGCTCAAGATGGAGTTAGGTGCTGTAGTGTTAGACAGGAGCTTCAGACTTTGATGACTGGCGATGCTGCGACCGTAAGATGCTGAGATGATCAAATCTGACGGCTATAAAGGGAAACGGGCATGGATATATGAAATGGATTTGGGTGAGGGTTTTGGGCCTTGGGTATGCCAAGCCCATATCTTCTTTAAGAACAATTCTTCCTCTTCAAGCCCACTTCTAGCCTTTTGATCTTGTGCACAACATTCTTCGCGGCTTCCTTGTGTAATTCCTCCCGGCTTTTCACCGCTTTTCTGCTCTTTTCCGCTCCGCTATTCATCCAAACTTTATTTATTACCTAAAAATGCAAAATTAATTAATAAAAATATTTATTCTTGAAAACAAAGAAAATACAGAATATGGGATAAAATGTAGAATTAATGCACAAAAGATGAGTTAAATGCCAAGAAAAATATATAGAAATATGCACTTTTTAGCACTCATCAAATACCCCCAAACCTGAATTTTACTTGTCCTCAAGTAAAACAAAACTAAGGAAATCCTACCTATACCACTGTCGCTGGTCTCTCGAATGCATTTAGCGTATGCACTAAGCCTTTTAAACCACTAAGTGTCCCTAGTGGACGAGTGAAGTCTCGTGAAGGTTTGCTTAAGCTCACAGTTTAAGCTCACAGCAAAATGGAGATGTCAATCTAGCTATCAAAGGCACAATCCTAGCACTGATAACAAAAAAAGACATGTGATAAGAGTGTAAAGTGTATCTACACATGTGTAAAGAAAGATCGGATGTTATGACTACTAATCACCAAGAGATAGTTTCTCAGGCTAAGAACCAAGGTAGAAATCTAGCTAGCTGTCCGGACTTTACGAGAATTGTGAATGAGTTGGAGGTATTTCACAATTACTCGCGTTGTACATCAATGGCATACACCCTCCTTGCTTATTACAATGAAACAAAAAAATGACTCTTTACATGACTCTTATTTACATTGACTACTCTCTTTTATTTTTGGAACAAGAGAGAATGGAATTGATAAATACTTGTTTTTTTTTTTTGTATTTTTCTGATATTTTTTTCTGAATATATACATCGTTTTTTTTTTTTTTTTTTTTTTTTTTTTTTTTTTTTTTTTTT
>NC_039366.1:54336450-54340390 GCF_003573695.1 Papaver somniferum
ACCTCCACCTTCTATCCCAACCAACCAAAGAACAAGCTAGTCAAGTTTCGTTCAGTATTCTAAAGTGATTGGCAATCGTGACTTCCTATCAAACACCTTGAAGATCGAGGCTATACATGTATTGGTAGATCGTGCGCGTGCAAATTTCTTATCACTATGTGAATTGTGCTAGAATCAGGGTGCCTAAATATCTAGACTAAGACTCCTAATAATTACATATTTGCACAAGAGTCAACATTTCAAGGTAAATGAGCTCCATTTTTATGTTTTTTTTTTTTTTCAATTTTTTAATTTTTTTTATTTTCATTTTTTTTTTCAAAAAGAAGGAGTTCTTGTTTTCAATTATGGCAAATTATCAAAGTATCTACTTTTCACTCCCAAACCTAAACTAAACATTGTCCTCAATGTTTCAAAATATGAACAAAATTATAATACAACATATGAAGAGGATCATGTTGAGTAGAGAAAAAGGAAAGAGAATACCCGATTTCGGCGAAAGCAATATTAGAACTCCGTTATTCAAGGCAAGAATCCAACGTATGTCAGCCGAGATCATATTGGATTAGCAAAATATATACAAAAGGAACAAAAGGGTTTTAAGAAATTTTATCTACTGGATTATATACAAAAATTCACCATACACTAACAATCTAAAGAGTTGAGGATCAACCCAAAAGACAAAGTGTAGAGGTTTCAACAGCTTCACACAAATATAACAGGAAAGAAACGCAAGTGAAACTGTGAAACAAAATGAGCTACCCCCAAACCTGGATTTTTCAATGGATAAAATTTTGGAAACAAAATCTCGCAGTTTTGGGGGTTCATCATGTACAAGGTCTAACTCAAAGTGAACTGTGCTAGGGACGGGCAAACATGCTAATTCCAACTGTGGCTCCTCAAAGATATTATTCTTAGATGCAAAATAGTCCAAGAGGACTTGGGAAGCACACAGTTCCAAACCTAGATTAGGGACTCTCAGAAAAGTCGGTTTGACAATATGGGTACAAACCAAATCTAGGTTGGGTGGAAGGCCATCAGATTGTGACTTATGTACGACGATAGGCACATCATTACTAATCACATCAACATCTCCTAAGTCTTCTACACGTGTCACAACATGCTCACAATCATCAAACAAATTGGCAAGATCACAATCAGAGTCATCAACATCATCAACAAATTTATTCTCATGCATCGGAAAATTAGGAGAAATATCACAATGTGACCTAGGTAGAGAATCAGACACATCAAATATATTTTCATGCATATTAGCATTATTGTCTACAGAAGATTCAACTATTCCTATGTCATGCTCATCTTCACAGAATAATTGTACGAATCCCATGTCAATATCAAAATCATATGAATTACAATGAGTATTAGAAAAAACAACATTCATGAAGGTCAAGGGCGAGAAGCCATATGTTATTGAACCAACAGGTTCCACAATATTTTCATGTTCTTCTAACATATCATCATAATCATCATAATCATCATCATGGTAGCATGCATATTGGTCCTCATTAACAGTGGTGGTGTCATTAGTCGATTCATGTTCCTCTAAATTAGGTTCATATTCAACATCATTTACATGAATGGGACTAGACACTTCATTAGGGACAACATACATTTCCTCATGAATTTCCTCCTTTTGTAGGTGAAGCAAAATCTGATCTAAATATGCATGAATTCGTGATGTAGATTTATCAAAGTTTTGCTTACTGAGTCTAAATTCATGGGAGTACAAAATTCTTCATGTTCAAATTGTGGTGAATGGTACATGTGTGCATGGTCATTAGGGTTTACAAAATATTGATCGCAACCCTCAAAGGATTGATTATGGTCCCAATGACTACCATTCTCACAATTTATGGGCATTTCATACCTTGGATTTTCTCTAGATTGCCTAAAATTATGAAAAATATGACAATTCTCAACAGGGTGGTCTGAACTACCACATGCGGGACATGCATAGATTTCAGGTTGCCTAAGAAAATTAGACGTGACAGATTCCTCATGTGATTGCATTTCTAAAGCTGTAATTCGAGCTTTTAATTGATCGATCAGTGATGATTGTGTGAGTGAGGCACTAGAAAAATGTTCATTTTCACGTTGTGATGAATGATGCATGTATGAATAGTCATTAGGGTTCATGTATTGCGGCTCGGGACTTTGAAAATGTCCATAATAATTCCTATGACTATTGACATCATGGTCCGTGGAAGGTTCATAACGTGAAGTTTGTCCATATGCAAGTTCTCTAAGGGATTTGTTGTACTCCCCAACTATAGAAAAAGATCTATTCATGATTGGCTCAAAAGCTAAGTAAAGAATGTACAAAGCTCAGAATTTTGGTTTTTTAAAGGGTTTGGATTTTTGGGAAAAATTTGGTTTTGGTGGGATAAAAGAAAAAAATTTGGTTGTTAATGTGGGAGCAAAATAAAATTTGGTTTTAAAATTTGGGAGCAAAATTTTTTTTTTTTTTTTTTTTTTAAAGAAAATAAAATTTGGTTTTTGAATGGGAGCAAGCCCACTGTTGGTTTTGTGTTTGCTTTGGCTCAGCTGGTTTGAAAACGTTTGGTGAAACTGAGTCCAAAATCTCGGCCTAGAATTTGGGTACTCGGCCCACTAACGAGTTAACCTAGCGTGATCGGTAACAAGCTCAGCTGGGTTTAAAAACCCAGAATACAAAATACCAGTCCAAATTAAACAAGCTCACAAAAATTAAATACAAGCCCACAAATTAAACAAACAAGCCCACAAAAATTAATTACAAACCCAACAGAAAATAAAAAGCCCAAAAATTGGCTTTAATATTACAAGCCCACAATTAAAAATTGGAAGCCCACAATTCGGGTTCTCTTAAATGGGTTACCTTTTAAGCACAGCCCAGCTGCTCTGATATTGTTGCAAAAACCCAGTTGGGCTTTGGTTCTTTTCCTTGGTGGCGTCCCAGCAGAGGAAAACAGGTTCAGTACAGCAGGCCCAACAGCAAATGAAGTGAAGCAGATGCAGATGCAAATGCTATGCAGTGAAATGCAAAAATAGCTAATAAAACTACAAGAAAAACACAGCACCAATCCCCGGCAGCGGCGCCAAAAACTTGGTAGGCTTTTAAGGATGTAGAAAATAAGATAATTGATGCAAAACTAAATGCAAGGTCACAAGGCTGCAGTGACAGTGAAACAGAGATGGTAAAACATCTAACCAAGGCTATGAGCCAAGGGCAGGGAAGGCAGTGCACTGATTTCAGTGCACAGCAAGATGTGAAGTGCAAAAGCTAAATAAAACAGCAAGGAAAACTCAACTGAGCAATAAGAATAACAGAATTGGAGTTGCAAGTGACTGTAAAAACAAATTGTGGGCTAAGCTACGGCTTTGAATCCACCCTTGTGACCGAGCCAAATAGTGTAGTTCTAGGTTGAATCCCTAATGGAACTAAGTGACAGTTAAGGCCAACTTAAGATTCTAAGCATACAAAAAGGGAATAGCAAGATAATCAGCTTGCTCAACTGATGTGCTCCTAGTATTGACTGTCTTTTGACAGTACAATCAATCACAAGCACTAGTGAGCACTGATTTCTCCCATTGCTCAATCAATTCAGTGAACTAAGGCTTCTAACCTAACATTCCACTACCTAACAGTCCACTAAAGCTTCATCTGAGCCTCAGCTAGTGAGACTTAGCTCATGACTAACATGCTAACACAAACATACATCATACAAGATAATTGAAACATGAATTCAAATATTGAACATAAACAGAGCATTGAACTACAACCCTTGAGACACTGGCTATTCCAGTGCTCTTGGGTGACACACTGGCTAGTCCAGGCATACCCCCTTTCACACACATCACAACTCTATTTATAGTTACACCCAATTCTCAAAAATACCTAATTTACAAAATTAGGGTTTATCCAAAAAAAATCCCAAAACAG